>NC_137707.1:4000000-4155000 GCF_964034855.1 Anser brachyrhynchus | reverse complement strand
CACAACAAAAACAGATAGAAGGAGTCAAACAGCTTACTCCAAAATTATGTCTGAGTAAGCAAAAGAATTTGCCTGATTCCTTAAGACTCCTCTAATTTCTCTGCTCAGCATAGCATATTACTTTTCCTAGTGTCCCTATAACTTTCGTGGATCTACAGAGCTTTGATCTTGTCTATCAAAGGCCATTCTACTCCTAGTTCCTGAGGCGCTCAGGAAAATTAGATGCTTTGAAAAACCTTGGCGTTGGGTTTTAATAACTGATTCAGCACAGCCCATCTCAGCAAGGCAAGATCACAGCACAAGGTGACACTGTCCTAAAAACTCTTCAGAGGCCAACGGCATGAGTTTCACTAGCTGTGGGATGAACACAACCATGCTTAGAGATCTCCAGCAATACAGCTACATGAGCCGCTTTGCAGAAACTTTTACACAGCTCTCTGTTGTCAAGATTGTGATTTCCTGACATAATGAGCCAAAGCCTCAGCTGACAGATATTGCTGGAGTACCAGGGACTGCACCGAAGTTGTGCTGATTTACAACAGCAGAAATCAGACTCACTGACTATAGTGAAAGTATTAGCAGAGTACGGAACCTTTTGACATGACTAAAGGCACATTTAATACCTGAGCACTTGGCAGGTTTATTAGCCTGGATGAAGTGCTATGTTAATACAGTAACAGCTTCTGGTAAGCTTAGACTAAGGGAGAGCAAACTTGCATCTTACAGCTTCTGGAGGTCAAATCCTTAACTCTACAATATACTAGGTAATGTTCTCTAAGTATGTCAGAATGTCCTTACAAACCTCAAATTCATTGCTTCTTCCTAGGTCTAAGTAGTCATATAGTCTGACTTTAATACGAAAATGAACAAATAAAGTGAGAATGAAAGAACTGGGAAATTTCACTATTTCCAGTAAATGCTATAGTTTTATTCCTCAATCCAATTCATATCCTCCTGCAGAAGCACAAGTGATATGAAATCATTGCCTTCATGTGCAATTTGTGGAGGAAGAATTTAAAGGATCTGATACCTGAATTTAATGTAATTTGGGGGCCTTTTTTTTTTTTTTATCTTCCTCTCTGTACCTCTCAGTTGTTTGATGACATTTTTCAGAATAATCCTTATGTTTTGGTTTGCCTCTTGGCTCAGAGGGAAGTATTTCTTGCCTTGTTAAAGAATAATTAGGATGTTCTATTAATCACTTCATTAGTAGAAAAGGACCATAAGTGACTCTTGAGGGTTTTGAAAGTCCTTATTGAAAGAAGGAAAGGTGGAATGAGAATCCCTTATGGATATCACTTTTTTTGTACATTCTGTGGGACTGTTATTTAATTAATAGAACTCTGTACTTTTGGTTCTGGTCAATGTGAATAAATTAAGGTGATTAAATTGATTAAATCCAAATCACTATTTGAACTGACAGCTCCACTCCCGCAACATGAAAATAGAAATCTGCTAAAAATAGAAATCAGGCATAGGAAGTTGTTATCCTAGCATGTTCATAGATTCCCTTAGTAACATTTTATTTTTCTATATGACCTTAGTTTGCTTTCTTTGAAAGCTAGACTTCTGCACATTTTGCCTGCCCAACAAATACAGCTTGCACAGGGTTAATTGTCCTAAAATATTGATTTCTTAAAATAGCTGTTTCTTACACAACCTTTTCTCCTGCTCATTGAGAAGTCCAAAGGATTTCATAAAGGACCAAACTTATAAAAGTAGTGAAATTGCATACAGACCCTAAGGACTTGGACGACAATGGTACAATTTAACTTGCAGTTTAGGGCTATGGGGCCTTCTTGCAAAGAAAATAGAGCTATAGAACCTCATTTGAAAGCACCATAATAAACACAATTTAGCTGATGCTTACAAGACATGCAATTATATAAAACTTCTCAAGGACCCAATTAAAATCTAGCCAAATTTCTTAAAGTAGTTGTGGGAGATCACATATTTGGGATCTGTAGATTCCTGGCTATTTCTGTACTAGAGGACTAGGAATGGACCCCTGAAAGGACTTAAGCACAGCAAATTGTGCCCTGCAGCAATCTGTCTTGGTTGCAGCCTATTAGTCTGGTTGCAGTTGGGTCATGAAGTGCCTGCGCTGTGCTCATCAATGTGTTGCATGCAAACAGTACGGATGTCAGATCAGTCTGGACTTGAGAACCAGTTCAGAATTGGCCTCTTTGAAACGACTAAATAATGTTGATACACACAGATGGATGTAATGATGATTTTTAGGGCAGCTGAGAATACAACCATGTGTATTTTACTTGTATGTTACTTTTTGCCAGAAAGAAAACTACTGCAGCAAATCCCTAAATTCATCCCACATAGGGATTTTGGTGATTATCATGAAACTTTCTCTAGACAGTCAAATATTTAATGAAGTATGCAAGGGTGCTTTAACAAATAGATGAGAAATTCAAGGAAGTGAATTCATACCTTTGCATGAAATCCAGGATAACTTTATAGAAAGAATTTGATTCATCTAGATCCACGTAAGAGAGATCAATTCATCCAAATGGAAATGGGTCATATTCTAAGAGCTTACTGAAATAAATAGAAAGACATCAACTCTACCAAGCTTTGGAGTTTGTTCTAAATATACAAATAACCCACTGTTACAAAGCAGTTACGTGGCAAATCCAAGAACAGAACCCCTAAACCTGTTTCAAGCTCCATTGTGATAATCACAAATTAACTTAATTTCAGATCTGACTTTTGGGAGCATTTCTATGGAAATTTGCATAAAGAGATTGGCTTATACCTTCAGTGAACACAATACAGATTGTATACCTAGGAATAGTCATCAGAGTTACCAGAAATACCTTCTCAAGATATAATTAAAAGAAGAAATGTGAACCTTAAAACACAATAAGAATCTGTTTATGGCTCACACAGTCCTGTTCTCCTGGAAGCTTGTGATTGTTCATGAAAGACTTTTAATTTTCACTGCTCTTATGGATGAAAATGAAACTTTATGTAATTCCTTCAGAACACCTGCATTTATATTAAATCTTCAAAGACCTGTCAAAACAACAGCTATCATAGCATTATATTAAATTAAACTCCAGTGTGAGCCTCACAAAATTTAGCACTGGCCTGAGCCTGAAAAAAAAAAAAAAATCCAAAACAGAATAGGATTCATAAGTCCAGATTCAGCACAAAAAGACTAAACCATGAAAGAGGTATTCATTTCATGAGACATCCTAAATGCCAGTATGAGCAGCTCTTCCTTTGGGATCAATGATGAACTCTAACGTGTGAGAAAAGGTGTTAGTAAGGGCCAGCAAAAGGAAAAAAAAAGATCTTTAAAATACCTTTTAGTAAAGCTCACTCTAAGCCATTCTCCTCCCCTTTCCTCCTTCAATTTTATTATGTTTTATAAACAAATAGCAACAAATGATTTGATTTAGCTCTTTGACAAGTGGTAGAAATTAACCATTTTCTTCCTTGGCTGTAAATTATTTCTGGGTTGTGTGTATGGAATGGAAAACAGTATATCCCCAGGGAGAAAAGCATTTTCATAAATATTACAGTAAAGAAGACATCACACATGAGTCCAAGGTAAACATGTCTTTATCCATTATAGGGTCTTGCTCACACCATCAGCCTGAAAAAGGATGCTGTTTGCCATTGCCAATCTCCTATGCTCATTAGAGATCAAGCAGCTGCTGGTGCTGGCAGCAAACATATGAGAATTGGCTATTTGGCTTATCTGAGCTCATCCATATTAATGCCTTGTTTCCACAGAGCAAAATTTAGGTGCTTCTTGAAAATGCCCTTGGTGTCATCACCTCCTAAACCTTGCCAGGTAGATTGCTCCAAACATTTATTACTTTCAGACAGAGAAGATCCTCCCCTGTGTCTTTATTTCAATTTAAATTCCATTTGTGCTCTTTTGTCAAATTTTCTGCATTGAGTTATGAATAACGCTGACATTAGCTCTACCATTATAGAGCTTGAGCTCTTTAATTAGATACCCTCATTCAACTTTTTTTCTGAGGTTAAGGTTTTAAACTAGTCCTCGTAACTCCTCCTTTTAAAGCTGAAGGCAACAATGTCAATCCTTTACTCTCCTGTTCCTCTTTTTTCAAGTCCCCTAATATTCTTTCCAATGCAATGACTGGAATTCTTTGCTTGGATTGAGGGCTGACACCCACTGTGCAATGACAGTCACTCACACTACAGAATTTCCCCCGTGATTCAACCAAGTATTTCATTTGCTCTTTTATTTGTCTCACTTTGGATATGCATACTAAGATATAGCCTCATTTCTGCATGCCTAAAAGACAGCTCTGATTTCAGGACATCCTTTCCTTTTGCTTCCCAATTCACAGTGATTTTATATCGAGTGGAATTTGAACTTTTGGATTTGTTTTTTTCCTTTTGCTTTCCCAATCACTTCTCTCTCCTTAAATTCTCACCTACTTTGCAAGGGAAGAGAAATACCTGGAACTACCACATTGTCTCTGGATCTTTTAAATTAGTTAGAACCAGCTGCAGTTTGAGAAGTACCAATAAAGATGCCCCGTATGTATATATCAGCAAGTAGTCTTCTGGAGACTTGTGAAGCTCCCAGTTACAAGTTCATCTTCAAAATGAGCAAGTACAATTGCTGCCATCTGGCAGAGAAACTGAGGCTAGGCACTGAAGTACCTCGGGCTAAGAAAGTCTAACATCTGAAAGGGCAACTCTCGATTTCCAAGTTCTCAGCTCTATCTACTTGACAACAGTGTGGTTGTGAAAATGCAAGTCTCGTTTGCTGTATGTGCTGTCTCAGTTCCAAGTATATATTCACTGTTGCCATTGCTTGTCTTTTTTCCTGGACGTGGATTTTTGAAGCCCATAGAACAAATCCTTTCTTTCATAGGAAACTTTCTCAAGGACACTTTAAAATGGAGACAGTAAGACACATTCATGTCTCGGTGTGATGGGAGTAATGCATGAAAATCTCTTTTTATGGAGAATATAACTGAGTCATTTAACTAGTCTGTCCATAAGCTCTGGCAGGCAAGGCATTCCTCTACACTATTAACCCCCTAGTGGTTTATATCTTGGTAAGTGATGCTAAGACAAGATAATGTCCAGCCTGTAAAAGATTCAATGATAATGATTCTGAATGGTGGGTATGAAGAACTAACTCCTTAGGTTATTTTCTGGGGGGGCGGGGGGTGGGAGGGGGAATGGGTAAACTATACCATCCATTGTTTTTAGTAGTATCTGTATCACTGAAGAGATATAGATTCAGGATGTAGGAAAGATGCTATGTCAAAAATCAAATTGCAGTATATTGTCTATTTCACAGCAACTTCTGAAGCAGAAATTAATTTTCCATTTCTATTAAGAAAGAGGATCCCTGACAGTTTGAGAGAAGGGAAAAAGCGCTGCGTGAAATGATATGCTAAATCCCCCCAAACAGGCATTAACAATAATGATAAGGGACAAGCCACATTTCCCTAGCAGAATGATGGCAGCTGAAAGTGTGGCATCACCCCTTCTATGACCGCTGCCTCAGGATCGATGTTCAAAGGAGGTTCGAAGCCATGACACAAACCAGAACAGGCAAGTGCAGACCGTTTGGCAGCTTGAAAAGGCAGGTGGAAATGTAGCATCTATCTGTGTCCAGCAGCCTCAATATGTAAATCCATTTGTACTCATTATAACCTAATCCTGCTTCTTACCTGCCAGGACACATGGCAGGAAAGGAAATAGGTCTATCAAGGAGGAACAAAAGACAGGGTGTGATTTCTCTCTAAGAAAAGAGATGATGGGCTGAATTTCCTTTTTGTGATGGTAAATGGAGCTGGAGCAAGATCACCAGCTTTGTACCCTCTTACAAAACAGCAGAATTTGGCCCTTCATATATAAATAGAGAACCAAATAATCAGGTGGTACCTGTCTTAAATGAAAGCCTCTAACACAAGCCACAATAGATATTTATTTGGAAGAACATTCAGAGGAACAATTATGAAAAGACTAAATGGAAACAGTCTGAGCTGTAACAGTGGTGTTAAAAACGTAATTTACTGTGGAGGGGCTGTGTGTTTAGCTCCCCTCAGCATCCAAGAAACTCTGTCTGTCTTTGCTCATTAGTTTGTGCGTAAGTGCCTGGGTTTGCTCCTTGCAATGCATCCTAGAATACATGTAAAAGGAGAGAACACTTTAAATGAGTGTGTGTATTCTAATTTCACATATTTTCCAAGCTTGAGAGTGATAAACCCTGTGATATTTTAGCCAGGATTTATACACCTTTTTAAGGACAAAAGATGAAATAGGCCAGGCTTTGAAATTGCACCCACAAGACAAGAAATGTATGAAGTGATTGCATAATGGAGAAATGGAAAGCATATGCCCTTCACCACTGACAAAGGCAAGGAAAAAGAAGGCCTCAGAGCAGGTGAAAGGGAAAAACCATCTCCAGACAGGAGCTCTTTCCAGGTACTCCCAAGCAAGGCCACTTCTTAAGCTGTGCTTTACTGCGTCGCCCTTCTCTGGAGCTTAACTAGAAAAACACCTCCTGTCTTCCTTCTCTGCTTGGTAAAGGACATCTCACAATATTTGTGACTGCTCAGATGAATTTCAACTGCTGTGCTGGAAGTCCTTTAAACCCCATCACTTCCTTTTGCTTGTGTAACATGTACACTATTGATTTGACATTGAACGTTGCTTGCAATTGACTGTGTAATAATTTAATGTATATGCTCACAGGAACCGCTTGTACTCTATGTTACTTTCTTTTAAAGAGCTTGTGATTGGCTGCAGCAAAGCAGGTCTTCTGTTTTACTTTCTGATGGCTACTGTGCGCAGTGTGGGGAGACCATTGTATCTTCTTTGAGAGTAAACTATAAAGCCCAGGAAAATAATGTAAAGCAATGCAGAATGGTGTGGGAAGGGAAAAAGAAACACTGCCAGCATGGACTGTGCAGTGTGTGTGAAAGGATGTGGCAGAGAAAAGGGGAGAGGAGATTCTAAACAAGCTTTAGTTGCAGTGGAAAAGAAAAGAATTCTTAAGGAATGAGAAAAAAACATATTGAGATCGTGGCAGCCAAGGAAGCTCCTTGCTGGGCTGAGAACAAACCTGAAAAGGAGGGCAGCTGCTGCACAGCCATAGGTTGTGTGTGTAGGGAGATGAGTTGTTCACATTGCTACTCTGCCCCACTTCAAAATTTTCTGTGTTTTTAAAAAATCGTGGTTCTAGCCTGTCTTCTAAAACATGGGTCTAGAATTTGCAAAGCCCTTTTAGTGTTCTTGGTACTCTGACAAGAAGGAAAAAAGGCAAAGAGATGCAAGGCAGACCCCATCCTCTTGTGTCAAGTCATGAAATAAATAAATTAGACTCAAGATGTACAACTGTGTTACTGTCAGCACAGACTTCCCTCCTGTCACGAGCTCCTTAGCCTGAACTAACAAAAAAGACATGAGAACCTGTCAGAGACGACTTGCCCCAGGAGGCACAAAGCTCAGTCCTGGGCAGGGATGTCCCGTGAGATCCCCAGCCTGGGCCATGTTGGAGCCTCCTGCCTGTTTCAAATTAGCTCAGCACGGGTAGCTTGTTCACAGCTTCTCTAATCAATCAGTTATGCACACAGTGCTTGTGTATCCAGGCACATCATATTTGAAAGTATAATTGCCACAGCAAGACAACACAAACTAGAAACATTAACAAATCTTATTTTCTCACATCCCCCTTCCAATCGAGAATCTGAATAATTTAGAACGGGTTGGCAGTTCTTGATTACATTTTGCACCTTTTAAAATTGTCTAAATGAAATTTCAAGTAATTTAAGCAGCAAGTGAAAATGGCACATCTTTGTTTTTTGCTTGCGTCGGTAAGAGTACTGAAAGTGTCAGTTTTTAGCAGCTTCAAGTCAGATTCTCCAGCATTTTTCTGCTGGGACAGTGAAATGTCTGACTCAGAGCCTGTGTACAAGGAGGAAAACTACTAATGTGAGTGAGAATATCAGGGCTCAGTCAATACAAAAAGTGAGTAATAATAATGAAAAAAAATCATGACAAGTTGGCTGTGTGCCAGTTTACTTGGTATCTGGGTATAACAATGACACACGGGATGAATTTTGTGGAAAGAGGAGACTCAGTTTGCAGGGGCGTATATGTATCTTATGGCTTATTCACACCCAGATTTATCCAAGGGGTTGAGGAAAGCATAATTCCTGTAAGTGGCAGAACCTTAACAAGGTGCATGCAAAATGTCATGCAATCTGAGAAACTGCTGCTACTTATCAACAAGCTGCATCCAGCCTCGCTAGTTGCTCCTTTGGGCAGTAAGTCTATTAGGACCTTGTCTTCTATCTCTGCAAAGTGATATGTGAGTCTATAATATTATATAAATGAAATCTTTATAATTATTGTTTATAAGACTGTATAAAAAGGAGGCAGACATCTTGGGAATACTCAGCTTGGCTGGAAAGCTGAGAAAATGAGTTCCAAACTGCAGCTTTCTATCTTAATACTAGCAGATTTCCTGGTGGCATTTCTAATTTTAGACTACACACCACTGAAAAATCAGACTCTTTTTTTTCTTTTTTTCTTTTTTTTTTTTTTTTTTTTTAACCTATGAATGAGACCCATTAAATAGAGATGCAAAAAGTGCATGTTTTTTGAATTTCACCTTCCAGGCTTCAATACCCAGGCAAGACAAAGAAGGTTGCAAATGCTAAACAGCTCCCAGAAATAGGTCCATTGCTCTTCACAGAAAGAGGAAATAGAGGATTGTAAGGGAGTGAACACTTGCACGACCACTGAGCAATTTTAAGCCTGTTCTTACAGATTCTCACATTCCAGGGAGAGTTCATATTTTATCTTCTTCACCAGGTCACACGTCCATAACATACAATCTTGGGGATTTCTGTAATCTAAATTGTCCTTCTACTTAAAAGGGGGATGCATAATGTGATTGATACTTTTTTACACTGATAGAAATGGAACCGTCCATTTGTATGTGGCAAGCCCAGAGTAAATTAGAAAAACATTCTCTTCCACCCTTATGTCTAAAATGTATATTTTTTAAATGAATTAAAGAAAATGGAGGGACAACTCATTAAGACTACTAAAGGAGCTTGAGGAATACCTAGGATGCTTTGTCCTTGCCATTACCTATTGATTAACAATGGAAGAATTTTGAGTGCAAGCTTGGAAAAAAAAATGTAAATCACATAGAATTAATGCCTCCTACAACTACAACATTAAACTGAATTGTGGATAGAAGAGATACTGGATAAGTTCTGATTGCAAAGGAATGGTACTGGCAACGCACTCCAAAGCATGCATAAGACACAATTGAAAGATAAATGCTGGAATCTGGACATAACTAGAAAAAGTACAGAGTAATTTATAAGGATTGGCTTTCATCTCATTTTACAGAGGTCTCAACTCTTCACGTTGAATGAGCACTTGGTGTAAATATGGCCTTGCAAATTGCAGCTTCTTCATAATTTGCCCTCTTAGAACACCTTTCATTGAATGCCCTCAAGGACCATTACTGAACTGAGACTGCATAGTTATGCCTATGCTGTAAGAAGGCAGATGAGAATTAAAAAGAAAAAAGAGTTGATAAACTGACTTTTTCTTCTTTTTCATTATTTTAACTACTTTTTAGGCTCCTTTTAAAAAGGAGGTGGGAGGGTTATTAACAGAAAAGTGAAAGTACTCAACAAAATTACTATATTTTGCTAACATTAAAAAAAAAAAAAAGTTATTGCCAAAGCAACCCAACAACAACCAAAGGAAACAATCATAAAAAGTTATGAGAGAAACTTTTCAAATAGTTCAAACAGTTATTCCCATTTAGCACTATGTAAGGTCCTTCAAAACATAAATTACACACAAGATTTTATCCCTGGAAATCTAATTTAGTTGTTACATTTTTCTTATATAGAACAAATGAAAAGTAACACAGAGAAGCACAGAAGAAATGAATCCATCAGAAACTGAAGCATGTCAGCATGAAGCACTGGCATTTCAACTCAATTTCACAAACTAAAAGCATGTTTAGAGGAGGAAAGAATTTAGGAGTAAGTGATGAAGGAAAAGAGGCATTCATTACAAACGCCATCACGCAATGCCAGATCTGGTTAAGTACAGTATGTCACTCTCTATAGTTAGGTGTTATTCAGTTTAAATTGAGCTGACTTATGACAGCCATAAGTGGAAATTTTTATAAAGTGCCACAGAAATATAATCAGCCTCCAGAAAACTCTCGCTCATCTACCTACAAAGCAGCACAGCAGACTAATTCATGTGGAAGCTGGACAAGGCCATGATGATCTGAAGAACCACACTTCATAGTTCCTGCTAGCACACCTCATCAAACTCTAACAGAATTTGGAGTACAAAATTGTTCACTAAGTCTGTATTTCAAAATGAACTGTTATTATTTTTTTTTTTCAAAGCATACTCATTTCAGCCTCATGAACCATAGTGAGAGTTCCTGGACCAATGCATTTTTTAATTCCTCAACTCCAAACACGCTGAAGTGGAAGCTCTGATGCAAGTACCTTGGTACCCTGAGAAACCCACAAAATGCGTTCTTGTCTTTCTCCCATTCTTCTTGTGACATCTACTCCAGGCTGTGGCTTTTAAAACCAAACCCCAAGACTTGGCTCTGAAAGCACTGACATGTCAGAAAAATGGGACAAATATCACAACAGGCTGATGAGTGTGTAATTACCATGACTGTGTTCCTCTTCTCCCAAATGCACAAGCTGAAGAGTTGTTGCATGCAAAATATGGTTACAAACTAGAGAGGAAAATTGAACCTGCATGGATGATGCTCTCTCACTGCAAGAAAAAAAGGGCAATGGCTGGTAAAAGTAATGATCCTGAGTGTTTTGTTTGCTTGACTTTGGCGGTGTTCCTGTATGCATTGCCTCTTGCCTGCAGTCCATTTTCAGAGACATATTGCAGAATGACATTGTTATGAATATAGGTATTATTGCTGCTGAATTTCAGGTGATTCATTCCCTCAAAATAGTGAGCATCATTAAACCAACTTTCAAAGTATTCCACAACTCCTCAAAGAGACCAGCACATCATATAGACCTTCTTCAAAGGACTCCCCTAGGCTCTACTCAGGATTCTCCCCCGTGACAGATATTGCTGCAAACAGCAGCTGCTTTACCTCTCCCTGTATTATCTTACAGTGAGAACAAGTGAAAGCTATGAATCAGCCCGCTATCAGGAATCCAGGAATAATGAAACAAGGAATAATTAAGGTGCCAGAAGTACCATTTGGCACATATAAATTATAAGCAATTTTTGAACACTAGTTTTCCCAGCTCCATAAAACTTCTATTCCTCCCCAGTGAAATTAGGCCAGTACTGCAGCATGGAAACTGTGGAACAAGTTCTCATAACAATTATATTCTACCCATGTTTCTGTTTTGACTTGGGAACAGCAAGGTTTCTGATGGAAGAATGAAGTTGCTTATATGTGTTTACAGACGGCTGTCTATTTGAGTGACAGACATATGTGCTGGAGCAGTGTTAAGTGCTGTCACTTTAGTTTATGGAGCAGTTGCTTTGGAAAGATTTCATTTTAATGCTAAATAAATGAGATCAAACTAAAAATAAATAGGGCAATTAGAAAGCAAACATTGTTTTCCTTTCAATTCTAGACCAATATTAAAGCTTGAAAAAATTGTCATGTAGACTGAGGTGTAAAGAAGAATTTAATAACAAGATCATATTCAATTTTAGGAAGACACGCAGCCTGTTATCAGGGAAACTGTGAGTGTTTGCTTATCATGTTGTTCAAATTAAATGACTATTACACCTGGCAAGTCCTTCTTCTACCACATCTCACCTGAAGGGTGACCACCCAATCTGGGGCATTTTTTGACCCAGTGGTTCAAGTCCTACTGATGGTGGAGGACATATGATGTATGAAATAAGAGTATGTCCAGAAAAATGAAAAAATACTGTGCAAGGAAATAGATAAAAAATATAAATATTTCTATTTGCCTAGGGGGGCTGCAACCCTTTGTCTTTTTGCCAGTAAAAGGTGATTTACAACTGTCCTCAAATCCTGAAGAAGTTCTACAGTTTTAGAGGATTTGCAAAGGGAATATACAGGAACAAAAGCAATTAGGAGTCATTGCAAGAATCTTTTTCCTCTTATTAAGTGTATGCAAGGAAAGCCAAGAAAGAACTCTCTGCTTCTCAAAGGAGATTTTTTTCCTCTTCCCAAACTGTGTTGTTGCTGGGGCTTCTCTCTTAAATTCCCAGTGCTATGCTAACTTCAGCTCAATCAGTACGTAGGAAAATACTCAAATATTAGCATACCCAAAAATTCTTTTTATACCAAGCATTGTGGAATTTTGAAAGCAGGAGAAAGCCTGAGAGAAAGAGAAGGGCTCTTTCAGTAAAACAAAAGCTTGTATTTGCATTTTAGTTGGTCAGGAAAAACAGAGCAAACAAAACCCACAAATGCAAGGAAGGTTCAGCAGAAGGTGATTGGCTTTCTACCTAAATTCTATTCTTATGTTTTTTATCCCATAGCAAAAGAAAGAAGTACTTTCTAGTCATAAAGATTACGAAATGTTTTCCAAGAACATGTCCAATAAAGCCTATCAGAAAATCAAAGATCAGACAGAAAGAATGGCTGTTTTTGAAGAGTTTGAGATCAGGTTTAGGAGATATCTAGGCTGCTTGAGGAAAATACCAAGAAAAAACCCTGGACATGAATAAAAGTGCAAATTTTGAGCCAGTATTCAGGAAGACCAAATGAGATGGTTCAGCAAAGTCTTGTTAGCCTGTTGTCAAATATCGGACAAGGAACTCATCTGATAAAGGATTAAAAGGGAGTGTGAGACACCATGGTTCTATGGAAGAAAGGTTTTGTCAGACTAACCTAATTACATTTACCACCCTGGTAAAATTACAGGTGGGGTTTAGGGAGGTAACACACTTAAACTCCTATAAATATGATGTTAGGATATTGTAATACACAATATTCTGTTTAAATTTAGCATTGTACCTTCTTAAGGTAAACATTAAGTGGGTTAATAACCAGCCATATGGCGCATTTTACAAACCTATTTTCAGGGAAAGTTGTCATGGAAAAATTGAATTTTAGTACATCACTGCCTACCAGAATTCAACCTTTTCATCAGTGATCCAGAATTAACTATAAAATCACTGTTGAGAAAATTGGTGGCTGCTGTAGCTACTGCTTGAGAGAAAAATTGCTTAGAACACTGAACAGAGCTGCTTGGTAAATTGGGGGAATTCAAGCAAAGGACACATACAGCCAAATGCAACTGGACATAGCTAAACACAAGAAAGGCAGGCCATGCCTATCACACAAAGGATTTACAGCCTGGAAAGAAATTGCTCTGGAAAGATTTGCTGCTCAGAGTGGATATGCAGCTGAATGGATGAGAATCCAGGATGATGCTGTACCAAAAAGTACTAACAAAATCTTCGTATAAACAGAGGTAATCTGAGTAGAAATATGATTCTTATTGTCTTACCCAACACTCATGAGTCTGAAATAGAAATTCTTGCAGCTCTGGTTGAAAGAGTAGAAAAAGAAGCATAAAAATAGGATTCAAATAGATGCCTTACAATAAGGTACTTAAAAAGCTCACTCTGTTTAGCTTATCATAAAGAAAGAAAAATGTGTCTTGGGGACCAAGAGGAAGATAAAAATGCCATGTCCCATAGTCTTTTAATCTGGTAGAATAAAAGACAGGAAGCTAAAAGAATGGAATAGAGGCCCGAAATTTTAAAATATTTTCTTTTTCAGTTCCAGACTGGATGTGTTTTTACAGAAGGTGTTTTAGTAAAAAACTCCCCAGAAAAAGCAGTATGGGAGAAGTCTCTCATCTTACATAGTAGAGACTGAAATTTTGGATAAGTATAGACCAGGCGCAGTCATAGGTCAGATTTCACTTCACCTTCATGATATTTCCACTCAGCTTACTTTGAGGTAGTGGACACTGCTTTAACAGCCAAAAGTTCATGGATTATGCCTGAGTATTCTGGATGCTTCTCCTACTTCCCTAGCTCAGTTAAGGAAAGGAAGAAAGTCACCCTACACTGGGAATGGCATCCATAGTCCTGATAGTACACTGCATCTTCTGCAAATGCTCTGAAAATAGTTCAAAAATGTATCCTGCAGGCAATTTTCTTTTCCTCGTGACCTCTTGTGGTAGTGCCTAAGGCTCTATTACCTTCTGTTTACTTTTAAAATGTCTGCCATGTCTGTACTTGGAGAATGTACCAATGTGATGGTTTAGTGCCACCATGACATACTGTTCCAAGAGCAAAGGTTTCAACCAAAGAAAACATCAGCTTTGACATCAATGTCAAACGCTCTTTTTCTTTGACTTCAGACCCAATGCAGGCTCTTCGGCAACCTTCTTCCCTCAGACAAATCTTGTTTCCTGATTACAGATTTTCTTGGCTGCTATAGTAAGCTAGCTTCCATTCCTTCTGATGTGTTAAATGTTAACTGCTCTCAGATGTTCTCTTTTTTTTGGCTGAGTGGCAGGGCTAAAGTTTGGGGAGATAAGATTCCTTCTCCCTGCAAAGGCTATTAAAATCTTGCTCCTAGACACTTGAGTCCAAGAGGAGACTGTCATAGGTCTCATTCATTTCTTTCTTTCAGCTTGCTTCCTTCAAAAGGGAGACAACACAATAGCGTTTCTCTACTCACAGTTGAGCTGATTTTCTATTTGTGCTAAGGAAGTAGAACATCCAAAAATTAGATCAGGGCTGAATGACATCTGTCTTTAGCCTTTCAGGAAAAATGGAGTACTTAAAAATGATTTACACTTACTTTTTAAAGGAATTTAAGAAAATACGTAGGTTTGCCTGTACCTTGACATGACTAATCCACTCATCTGCAGTTGATCTGCAGTTGACCTTGTCTTGATGCTTAGAATAAAGCTGCTAGATTCCATGTTACATTTGACTCCAGATTAATTTCCGGCCTTTATTGACACAGTTATTCTTCTAAAAGGCCTGCATATTTAAGGGGAATAGCATCTACTGACAAGGAGATGGGCCTTTTTAAAGTAGGACCATTGGATGAACAGATGTGAATAGACTGATCATAGCTACTGCTGCCCAGAAAAAAAGAAAGCAAAGGTGTTCAACAATTTTACTGGAAAGGAATGCTCACTGTAAGAAGTACAGTCTATTTCTATGAGGCTGAAAATTTAATTCTAGAGTGCTGCCATCCAAATAATGAGGTCAGGAAAAAGGATGTAGGGGCATGAGGACTGCAGTATATAGGACTAAATTGTACTGCAGACAGTACAATGGAGTATGTTGGAAGACTGTTTTCTTTTTGAATGGCATTACAGGAAAGAAATTCATTTGATATCTACAGCATCTTATCCCATCTTAGAAATGTATTTTTCCTACTTATGTAACTATTGTATTAGCTTATTCCCAAAAATGAGTGTTGTGGTGTATTAGGATTAGGTCCACTGTGCTGTCCTACAGAGCAGATGAATAGGAAGTAAATGTTGTTAGGTCTTGTCTGGTTGCTGCCAACCAAGAATGAATATATGAGGAAGGCATTTACTTTAAGGACTCCTTTAGGAGCTGAGGATGATCAGTTTAGATCAAAATGTCCCTTACTGGAAAGTAACTTATGAAGAAACACAATCCTCAGCTCTTGCTTAGGGAAATGTAATGCAGTTCAGGAGGTGCTCAGTAAAGGTGGCTTTAAATTGTGTTTGAAATTCACTGAACTTTGGCTGGCTTTAGGTCTGCCAGCACCATGCCCGCTGCAAGCTACCTAGCATGTATGTGGGTAACTAGCCTGAAGGAGAGGTTTGAACATAGTCTTATTCCACTAAACCAAAGCTGGTATTGAAAGTAAAGTAAAGCAGCAAACATTCACTGTAGTATATCCTTGGAGGAAGCCTTTTTTGAGTTGGATTTCCCCCTCCCATCATAACATAATTCATCTGTAGAGAAGGAGGACAAACATAAGCTGTTTTACTCCAGAAACACAACCCAAACTGGTGGCAGCACTAGGCAATCATATCGAAAGAGGCAGCTTGGTTACTTATCAGTTATGTCTCTCAGCATATTACAGAATCACAGAATTGTAGGGGTTGGAAGGGACCTTGAGAGATCATCAGGTCCAACCCCCCTGCCGAAGCAGGTTCCTTAGAGCATGCTGCCCAGGTAGGCGTCCAGATGGGCCTTGAATATCTTCAGAGAAAGAGACTCCACAACCACCCTGGGCAGCCTGTTCCAGTGCTCCAGAACATATTATCGGAATATTATCACACATATTCAGCACCTTGGTATTAAGAAAATCTCCAAAAAGGATTCATCCTTTTGTTGATAATGAGGACAGACAGACAGAATGAAACAAATTGAGTGAGAGAGTGAAAAAGAGAGAGAGAATGTCTTGGTATAGTGGTATAGTAAATTCAACGTACAGTTGTAAGTTATTTCACCTCTTTCTTTCTGGTAAATTGTACATGAACAGCTCAGAAGTTCCTTACATTATTTCGGTGCCGATAAACTTACTTGAGTAGCTATTGGTGGACACTCGTTTACAAATACTATATATTAAGAACTTAAATTGTTTCAGCTGCATACACAGAATTTGTTGTATATTTGTCTTTTACAAAATCTAAGGTTTCTGGAATGAACTTTGACAGTTCCAAATGTGCCTTCTGCTAAAATTCCTCTTAGGTTGGCTACTGTGATTAAAATTGTTTGGTAGAACTTTCATAAGAAATTAAGTCTGAAATAAGACTGAACTCAATTTTGATGAAAGGTGTTTTGTTGTTGTTGTTTTGTTTTGTTTTTCCTGAAGTGAAATAAGTATTCAAGAGGGATGATAGGACTGGAAAATGAAAGATATTCTACCAGCCTTCAGTCCAGACATTGAAACCTCACATTCTTCCTCAGTATTCTTGCTTCAAACTCCAGAACGTGCACTGAGAGGAAATATATTTTGCAGTGTAGCTGCACATCTTGACTAATGAATTCTAATTAACATCCTGTAATACATTTACTGGTAACAGACAGTCATTCTGTGCTCATCACATTTCATACATGGATAAAATTATTGGTATGAGTGTATCGCTCTGGGAAGGAATGTTGACTTGGAATCTATGGATAATTGCTTTTTTTTTTTTTTTATCTCGAGCATTGGAAAAACAAGATCCTCACTTGTACTTACAGGGAAAACCACTACAGGCTGTTCATCACAACTTCAAGCTCTTTCTGCTATTCCTCTTTTTGCATCAAGTCCTTTTAATGTTTCAAAGTCCCCTAGAGGGTTATGTTCAGAAAAGGCATGCTTAATTACCCAGTCATTCAACAGATGATTCATCTGGGATTCACTTTAGCATCTCTAAATCCCGATTGTCCTTATTCCAGTGGCTACTATTAAAAAGCCAACGACACTATGGTTACTACAAAGGTTTACCTACAGCTAAAGCTGGTGCTTGACTTAAAACCCATGAGGAATTTTATTAGAATAACATGGGCTATTTGTGTGCTGAAAGTTGTGTGAATATCTCATTTCCTTCCTGAATCAAAGCTTAAGAATGTCACAGTTCTTCCCCTTGCATCAAATATTAAATCATTGTATTTCATAATCCATCATAAACGTAAGATACCAACCAATCACTTCTCATTCCAATCACTGTCTCTCTCCTAAAGCTAACAGTAAATCTATGTATCCATTGATGCAGTAATCAGTTCATTCTGTTTGATTTCTTCCCAAGTAGAAAAACTATGAAAATATCTTTTCCAATTTTAATCTTCATTCTCATTCAGTAAATAGAAATAAAAAACATAACAGAAAAGTGAGAACATCCTAAGAAGCACTGTAATCCATTTCATATATATTTTTGCTATCTTGGTTTATACATGATAGGTGCTGAAGAAAAAGGAGAATTAATAGAGCATGTATAATTTATTTGTATATGGGGAGTGTATGCATGAACTTACATTGCGAATTTCATTTAAATCCATAATGTAAAGTCCATATGAAATATATATAAAAGACAGAACATATGTCTTTAGTGAAAGTACAGTGAAGATATCATATGGATTATAAACAGACTAGAACTAGAAAATAAGTTCCTGCTGAGGTTGATTGCTCAAGTCATTCTGATTATTCAGGGAGCTTATCATCTGTCCAAAAAATCAAAGCAGAATATTTCTGGCTTCTAATAACCTGCTCATTATGGTCTCACAGGTGAGCATTCTTTCACAAAATGTGAATGATGTGTCACTGAGAACCATAACTAAGGTTATCTGGAGGGTACTCCTGAAAAGTGGGTAATACATCTTTGTTTTACCCTTTTTGGGCATAGCTGTTGGCTCTTCTGGCAGCCAGACCTACAGAAAGTAAAGGGAGGTGGATGTTCCCACAACATATCTGCCACTGGTGGACCTGCAAATTTAGATGAACTGGCATTTAAATGGCATGCAAAATCCTGTGCATGGGGTTGGTTTTGACAGCAAATTTACAGCCAGATTGAGATGCCAGCGATCATGTCACCATCTCAACCATCCCTAGGATTCCAAACAGCTTAACCTGATCACTTTTCTTCAGGCAAAACTTGTAACAACAGTGCAAGAATCATTATTAAAACTGTTAGGCAAAAGCACAAGAGCTTAGTTGATACTTTAAAACAGTGTTTTCCTCATGTAAATGGAGATGCCATCCATGGCCAGAAGCTATTCCGGGAGTTCCAAGGAGTTTATTGCTTGAAATGTTGACTTGGTATAACCATTTTGCATATGAACTTAATTAGAAGTCTCCCAATTAGACAGCTTGTTTGTAAAGTAAACATGCATAGATTACCATATGAGGTCTAGGGAAAAATTAAAATCAAGTTTGTTTTTTAAATGGAACACAAAAAAAAAAAAAAACAGAGCAAGGGAGATGGCAACTTGACGTGTATGATGTGTCAATATTTGCTCTGCACAATTTTTTCTCTGAAGATTAGGAGGGCTGAATCTATAGGCATGAAAGATGATTTGATTTGAGTTACACTCCAGAACTATCTTTTTTTGCTAGGAGGAGATGCTGTAATGGACTTTGATCAGCCATTCAATTAGTAGCCACTACATGATCTCCGATTACCCAATATTCAGGGAGGGCATTTTCAATGCAAACTTTTAGACCAAGTGTGATTAAGACTGTCCAATAGTTTAAGCTTATCTGAGTCACTTCAGTTAGTTTGAGGTCTGTAAGATTGGTGTGAGTCTGCGAAGCAGATTTCTATAATTACCCCTCAATTTAATTCCTTTTCTTTCCCCCAAGGCAACTCCATTTCTCTATTCCTTCTGCACTCTTATCCACTTCTCACAAAAAGATCTTCTAGCAAAGGGAAGATTCTAGTGTATTTCCCGTTAGCTTCGAAAAATATTAAGCTGTTACCAAGGGGTACTTCATGTACAGTGCAATAATATTTGCATATGCTCATAAATACTTATTTTGGTACTAAACATTTTCTGTATATATAGTATTGCCCTGCTATACCCCAAGACTCTCTTTAGTTGATTATTTCATTCTAACCATTTTTGTTCCACCTGATGAAAGCAATATTAAAACTCTTTTTTAAGGGATGGGTTTAAAGCACCATTGGACTCTAATGATGCAGAAGCACATGCTTAACTGCTTTGCTGAATTGGGGCCAAGAAAATGAAGTAACTTGCCTGCGTGTCTCCATAAGCCAATTGAGTTTTGGTCTTTTATCATCTTAGGTTAACAATGAGTTGCGAATAGCTCAAGGCATCCTCAGTGGGAAGGCTCTGCTTAGGGAACTGCCTGCTTGAAGGCAGTGAACAGTCACTCTGAAAATCCTTTTCCGAGTCATTTTCTCAATGACTATTCAATTCTCTCTTCTCTCAAGGTCTGATATTTAGATCTGCAGCTAAGACGTAAGACCCACATTTTCTGTTACTAAATATTGGATATTACTTTAACTGGGCATTTTGTAAATTGGCGTAATAAGGAAGAGGTATTTCCAGCAACAGATGTGCAGCTATAGTGCTTTATCTGCCAGATTTAGTATCAATATACTGAGAAGTTGTACTAGCAAAACAATCTTGGGTGTGCCTGTGTTACAGCCTGCAGTGCAGTGTACAGCTAGCTGTAAACAAGCTACGAGATACTAGAAGGAATCTAGCAATGGCAATAGAGTGCTCACAGCAGGTAAGTTTACTCTTTTCCTCAGATGCATAAACCAATGAGTTCTGTGACTCACAGCTATCTCATTAAAAGAGAATTCAAGATAAAAATAAGTGGTGATACTTCTGTAGTAAGTCAAATTGGTAGGGCTTCTGTACTTACAACCACAATAAAAATACTATTAATTGTTAAATCTGCTCAATTGATATGCAAATCAATGTTGAAATTCATGGAAATTTTATGTAATATAAAACCAATCCATTTGATTTAATGTAATTTTGAGTGGAAGAAATAAGAGGGAGGAGAGAAATCACCAAGATGTATATTTGGTGATCACTATTGCAATAACATACTGAGATCAATTCAAGGTAAATTCCAGGGAGTCACAGACACTGAAAAATATTCTTATATTTCCTATTAAATAATTACTAAGCTTTACCAGTTAGAAAACTCCAGTGAAACACAGACAAGAGTATTTTTATGACCAAGCTGCATCCAAATTGCTTCATGCAAATAAGCCTGGTAAAAGTAGATTCATTCAGTGTATGCAAATCAAAACTGCTAGTTCCAGAACTAGATTCACCTTGTGTAAAATTAGGTCATTTTCTCCAATAGATGGAGGAATCTACAATGACGAACACTTTTTAGAACAAATGACATCCTTTTCAAATTTGCTTCATTAGCCTCTTCATTCTATCCTGCATCCAAATAAAATGCAATTTAGTTTTTTAAAGGGACTCCTTTCAACTGTAAAATTCATAAAACTTGGCTTACAAAACAATATTTTCTTCTGAGTTCTGATTACAAAGTATAAACTTAATAATCCATAAGGCTATGAACAACCTTTGTATTCAGTACAGAAAGCTTTTCAGTTAGCTGGTGTGAGCATTTGGGTTTAGACACTTCCAGTCCATTAAGCTAATTGGGTAAGAGAGAGTTCATTCTTCTGGAATAACCAGTTGCTCCAGGAAGTGATGCTGACAATTAAGTAAGTGACACTCTTTCTTCTGAAGCATAACCCAGTGTCCGAGCAAGGAGCTCTGCTCAGCTAGACATACCTTCTTAGAACAAATCATTAAATGGAGGCTAAGGCAACTGCACAGAAATCCAGTGTTGTAGTTCTTTAGCCACTTCACAAATGCAAGTGCCCTAAGAACTTTTCTCTGACCAAAGATGGCTGTAAGCCTGCATATGTCAACATTATTGGAAAAGGATGACAGACGGCCTGCCTCCCCTCTCCCTACACAGCAGTGGCTGATGCTGTTTATCTGTGAGTGTTTGTCATTTCAAGAAAGGCAGCTGAGGATATTTAAACTAGGGGTATGAGAAAGCTAAAGTGATTTAGCTGGATGAGCTTGAATTTAACAGGATTAGTTCTTATTTTTATTAGAAAGCTATAATGTGATTCTGCTTTTTTCCCTAGAAAGGTCATCATGGTAACAACAGAATTATCTCCATTCCATAGAATTCCTGAAGCAATATTATAGCACATACTTACAGCAGCATGGCATATTTAACTGGTTTCAACATCCATCATATGCAACATCATCTACTGCATACCTGAACCCCTGGAAGATTTCAAGAAAGTAAACTCTGTTTTTCAGCTCCTTGCAAATTAAGAGCACACAGAGTTCAAGCAAATCCTAAAACCAACTACAACACACAAAAGTTTAGATGAAGAAGAAATATCTGAGACAAGAGTGATTAAAATATAAGAGAAATAAAACAGCCACCGTTTATACTTATTCCACCTACATAGAAAGAATATGTGTTTTGAAGTACAGTATTACAATTATCATTAGTAGAACTGAATTGCTGAGCATTGCTGCCTAATGAGAGATTATCAGTCAAGGGTATCTACCCTGTGCAGAAAAATTACTCAGTAACACAAATCCTAGATGATAGACAAATGGGCAGTCACAAATCGTGATATACTAAAGGACCCTCAGTCGACGGTGGAGAAGGAAGATCATGCAGTATATAACTAGCAGAACCTGACAGAGTCAGTGACCCAAAACAAAAATTAACCACTACCTTTCTGAGTAATACAAGGAAAAAATGCTTTGTTGTATGCAGGACACAACAAAAACAGTAAGAGGCTTTATATTAAACAGAAGTATGTACTTCTGAATATCAGCGTACCTTTTCACATAGCACGTGTGAGATGGATTGATCAGTTTGCACTTATTCTTTGGGTAACAGCCACAAGTTTAATTTTGCAGGTTGTTCAGTGATCACTTTAATGGCAAGGACTGCACACCAACAGAGGTTGGTAATGCAGTCTGGTTAATGGCAGTCAGACTTTTTGAATGCCTCTTTTGCATCCTGCCTTTGAACTGGGTTTTTTGAATATTGTTCCACATTTTTAGTGTCACACATCGTAACTGCTATTCTCAGTTAGACCATGGTTATAGAACCAAACAGAAAAAGATAAAAAGCCTGGCTTTCTAGAAACTCAATGACTTAGTCTTTTAGGGAGTTATGTTGAGCTCAAACTTTGGAATACTTTGGGAGCCTGCTGGATAGAGCGTGCTGAGTAGATATCACTCTATGTTAGACTAGATTCCTTCAAATACCCACAATAAATCCAATTCAAAGCTAGCAACACAGATTTCCATTTTGGTTCTGGACAACCAAACAAGACATATTTGAAAAGCATGATTTTCCCAAAAGAAAGCTCAGACCTTTGTCATCTCTTTCAAGCCATGTGAAAAGCAGCTACGCTAGCTCTTTTACAGCTTGATTGGTGCAGCAGTGACTTAATTTGGCTGATTCTATAATTAAGAAGATACTTAGACTTGTCAGCAACAACACAGCCAGTTTGTTCTAAGTTTAAGCTGCATGACAAGGAAGATACCAATCTTCAGGCTTCTGAGCATAACACATTAATATAATTGTTAATGCCCTGGTGTCATTTTTTCTCAATTTTCTTTTCCCCCTCCTCCTTTCCTCCCTTCCATTTTTTTTTCACTATCAAGACAAAATTGCATTAGAAATGGCTCTTATCATTTTATTAGTCTTTAAATTAGGCTGACACAGCCTTAAATAAAGAGATATTTTGTGGAAGAAAAAAAAATAGAAGAACTGTTTGTAAAACATAACTCTTGTGCCCAAAGGGACATATCATTTTCATATTTTAAATCTGAATGCATTTTAGTTATTTTGTGTTTTTGCAGCAATCAGTTCACATTATGAGAATAGGGTAGTATAATTATGGAAATTAAGTACAGATTTCAGTTGAATGAACTCATCAGATGGAATTACAGCCTTTCTAGATTGGTCGTCTGGCTTTATGTCAGATGATTTGCATAAAACATTTAGCTTAATGAGAAGGAAACAACAAGACTGCGGAATGTATTAACCCAAGGGGGTCTGAGCTGACATGTAAGAAATATTAAGGTAGTAGCTTCTTTTTTTATTATTATTTTAAAGACAAAAAGGAAGCCTTGAGAGCAGATTAGGGACAGAAAGGTAATTCTTGCTTGTATCATAATTCTTCATGAGCAGTATTTTTCACTACCTACAGTCATACACTGTAAGATAATTTTTCAGGTTTATTTACTTTCATTTGCCTGTAAGCAAATTCTGATATAATCTAGTTACTCTGTCAGATAGTGTTCATGGCTGCAAACGTGTCTTTGTGTTCAGTAGTTGAATTTTCTTCTGGTCAGTGGTCTGGAACTTGCTCAAATTATGGTCTGGGATATCTAGCCATTTATCTGTAATCTCTGGAGGGTCCAATTTTCATTGGGTAGTACAACACCATACTTTTGCATCTTTAATCATTAAGCTCAGAAATGCTACCATCCTAAGAGCATATTGATAGCAAATCTACTCAATGCACAGAATATTAAAGGGCTCTTTCTTTCTGTTCCCATGGCAGCACCTACTTCTGGGAGGGGATTCTCCAGGAGGCCTAAGAGAAGTACTTGAGAGATGCTTTCAAATGACTATTTATCCTCTTCAGATTTTCAGGCTCTACCTGTGAGCTGCCTTCTAGCCTGATACAGCTTAGCATCTCCACAATATCATTTTTTCTGGATATGCTTTTTCTGACTGTAGATAGCGTTTTGACATGCCTCCCTCTTATGTTGGAATTTGAATGTGGCCACTTGCAATAAACCATTGTTGTTCTTGTGCTAAGAAAGTGCTAAGCGAGAGCCTTGTTCTTTGTCTACAGCACTGTGGGCTGTGAAGCCAAAAGACTGTAGAAGGGAGCAGAATTCCTTCCCTAATATTTAAGAGACTTGGGATTTAATTAAGCATTCAACACTGTACCTCCAACAAGAGCAAGAATGTACACAGATGATCACAAGAGACCAACTTAGGGTGTCTTAAGATATAACCACTCATTAGTTGAAAGTTACCACTCTTGACAGATGGGCAGCCTTGCTTCTGAATTGGATTGCTTGTGATCATCTGGCCATACCTGTAGAGCCCTCTTCAAACTCCAGCCCCTCCAATTGTAAATCAGGCACTTGATTACTTGAAAGAAATGTCCCCAGTTAAGAATGTACTGTTCACCAGCCTCAAACAGGGAAAAATAAAATAATAATAATAATAATAATAATAATAATAAAAGTGTCTGCAAGGACAACTTAAGCCCTGTTGTGCAATCTTTCATTTAACCTACACATGTGAACATGTCAGGGAGTCCAGATTAGCCAGTAAAGTAGCAGATAGAAATTCTGTGGCAGGTATTTTGATTAATGCCATTCTGACTTAGAGGCATGAAATAAACTGCAGAGTTTAGACAGGATCCTGGAAGTGTAAATTTTACTGATTTTTTTTTTTCTCCAAAGAAAATCACCATCTGAGACTGTCTAAATAGAAGGATATGAATAAACTTCCATCTAGGGCTTCTGTTACCCTAGCCTAGAAAGGAACAGTATTAGGAGAGATTGCCTTTCCCTAGTTCATGATTGCTGGTGACAACATACAGAGAAGCAAGTTACCAATTCATTGAGTCGAAGAACAGCATGCTACATGTTGTGCTTAGATTTCAAAATAAAAAATCACATGGCAGTAGGAAATGGAAAAAGCCACTCTGCTTTTGCTGCCACATGTGTTCTTTCTACTGCTGAGCTCTCCTTAATGAAAAATTGGCCCAGGCTCAAAGAAGCAGAGAAAGAGATGAGAAAGAAATGGTGGTGCGGAAAACTACTGACCCTTGTATCTAGTTGAATACAGAAGCAGCACAGGCAGGGGGTTCCTTAAAAGAGTATATCTGAATCTATGAGCTTATGACTGGCTGCACTTAGGGAAAAAAAGTGAAATGAGAAAACTTTGGTGTGCTGGATGAATGTGAAGATCTGACTAGAAAAGATGAGCTGTAGCAAATTAAAGGCTGCTGGTTCAGTGGCCACACAGCCAGCATGAGGAGAACACAACTGCTGGTCACTTCAGAAACATGTTAAATAAGGAGCCTTTGGGACCTGTCCTACAGAAATTCAAATCATGAGAATTTTGCTTGATGTATAGCTGATTTGGTCCTCCATTTTAAATTCAGACCATGTGCTGTCACCATAAACATCCTGGGGACTCTCTCATCTTTCTTGCTGGTCTAGTGAATATCACCCAAAAAATATTCTCAAGGGAGAATAACTCCCTCGTAGTTAATCTTTCTAAAATGGGCCCAGACTGACCTTCAGGTAACTCTAAGATTCAGGGCTGTCCCACCTGCCTCAGACACCCCAGAATGGTACTGCTCACAGTGAGCAATTGCTGCCTTTTGTCCCACCAGGAATTTTCTCACAGGGACGTGACTCCTCTACACAGTCTTGATATAGAAACCACTCTGGGATTCCAGATCCCTGTGGTGAAGACAGGAGGCTCTGGGACTGCTATATTTTAAAAATGTGAAGAAAACAGGTTCTTTTCCTGTTACCAGAGATTAATGAGGGGCACTTCATACACCTAGCATAAAACAGCTGCAGACAGGCCTCTTTGTATTTGTAATTCATCTGAATGATAGTTTCTTTCTCTTTGCTTTGTTTTATGCTCTGCTATAAAGCTATACATGGCCCTCAAGTCAATCATCAACTAAATAAAGTGATACTTCATGCTTAATAAACACATTCTACCCATTGATCACAAAATGCTTTCCAAAGTTAAATGAGCATTGAAAACATGGAGAAAATATAGATCCAATTATTTAAGATGATAAAATAAGGTTGAATCAGAATATAGGTACCTAAGTACGAAGTATACTCATGCTCCCATCATTTAGGACCACCCATCCCAGAGGTAGTACAGTTTCTACTCAAAATTTCCTTGAGTATCTAAAATTTGTATTTCACAGCTTATGGTGCAGATTTTTTTTTTAAAAAAAAAAAAAAGGAATGGATTTCTTGCTCCTAGTTTCAGGCTGAGCAACTTACACTTGTGATTGCAAACAGCATTAGGCAAAATTGTGAACTCAGTGAAACCTGGCAACAAGACTGCTTCTGCCTTGCAGATAGGGTGATGATACTGCTCATCAGTTGATTGGCAGTAGCTTATCCCTTTGAGATACATTATGTTACAGCTCTCACTAAGTTTCTAACACTATCCTTACCTCTGATTTGAGAAGAATAAAAAAATACAGTCTTGCATGTTACCATGAAAGATTTCAAGACACTGCCCTAGGACCAGCTCCCACTTGGAACTTCACATGATCAGAAATTAGATGTCTACCAATGATTCCTGTGACTGAATTGGTGTGGTCTCCCTAGCCATTTCTATCAGAGATTGAGTTCAAGGAGTTTTCCCAGAACACCTATATCCTGAGGATTGGGAAAGGATCTGGAAGAGGAGTTTTCAGAGGAGGAAACACTGTCAGAAAAGAAATACCCACCAACTGTTCTCTTAAATCTGGCCCCTGTGCAGAGAGGTATTAAAGATTCATTAACACAGAAATGAAGCACTAGAAAACATAGTCTGGTGATTACCGAATTCAGATAGAATAGTTTGGGGATGTAATTTAAAGATTATGAACAATGTTCAAACTGTTTACTGCATGTGGCCCCAAGTCACTTGTCCCATAAATCAGTGTCAGAGCTCCTGATGCCTCTACTAATGCTTTATCCATCTGTGTTCCATAAATCCCTCTTTTATTACCTACCACTTTTACCAATCCTGCAGCAAACAAACATGTGGGCGGGGAGGAAAATGCCATGCCATTTTTGGAGCCAAGAAAGCAATGAGGAAGTTACAAACTTTCAGAACTTTCAGGAAGGAAAACTGAACCAAAACCTGATCATTCCCTCCTGCTCTGCTCAGAGTCACCAGGACTTCCTACATCTTTACTTTCTCCTTACAGCAAGGGATCTGAGACTCTTCACGCTCCATGAGATATCTGCTCATGCTGCTGATAGACAGTGCTATGCTGCTCCATTCTTAAAGCAGGAAAACAGAATGGCATTACGGAGTACATGGTTGCTTTATATTTGGAACATTAAGTGATAACTAATTTGATACTGTGAAAGACATTTTCACGCCATGTCATCTGTTTGAAGTATATATTGTCAATTATTGTAACGCTTTGAGCTTATTCACAAAAAGATTTGCTGTTCATTCCGCGACTTCCCCCACATTTTAGATTATGCCTTTTGTGACATGAACCTTTATACCGATCACAAAAAAAATGGAACATTTCTTGTAATCACAATTCCTTGTTTGATGCTGTCCGAGGGTGCAGAAAGGAAACTGCAGGTTGAACTGAAAGTTAGTTGTGTTTCAAAAGCTGTTAAAATCTATGAAAATAATATTTAGCTTTGAGTAGAGTTTGCCACTCCCACACATCAGGCAAATGTGACATTTCTAAATGACATCATTACACCCAAGAAAAAAAAGGAAACCTACTTTTGCACGTATCGTCTTCCTCAACAGATTCGTTGCTTAGTCCTATAACTACTGAAGAGCCCAGCTGCAGGGACTGCTCTGACACCTCTGCATCACCGAGTAACTATGTCACCTCTCCTAGCACCCTCTATGCTGCGGTTTACACATCACAATGGGAAGTGACGGGGACTGACGAGCTAGGCCCAGTCTGTTTTAAAAGGTAACATTGTCGTCTCTTTCCTATAATTGAAAACATGCTGAAGTTTGAATTCTCTCCTTATATAAAACCTGCCTGCCCACACACTTCTATTTCTCTATTTATTTATTTATTTAGGGGGAGGGGTGCCGAGCTTTGAAAGCACACACATTTGAGCAGAGCCTGAGATGTGGGCGTATGTCTCAATTAACTCCTCTTTGAGGTCTCTTAACAGTTCGGTGAGGTTTGTAAAGATGTTGAAAAAGACCTGGTGATTGCATCTGTTTGTAATTACTAGTTGTGGAATGTGAATATGCAGTATGTATTTATTGAATTATGCTCTGAATTTGAATAGTATACTGCTGCTTCCTAATTCACTACTCCAATAGGTGTCTGACAATGGGGCTTTTCATCTCATCCCACTTCTTTAGGATAAAATAAATACACTTGCATTTTATTTTGTTGTTGTTGTTTAAAAGTATCCTGACATTTTGTCATCTAGAGCACATACTTTTAGGAAATATCACTTCAATACCAGTATTGCTTCTTAAAGTTTAAAGGGGGTGCAGGAAGAACCAGCAACAACAGAGATAAAATGACTCAAAAGCAGGTATTAAGAATAATTTTAGTGCTTCATAAAGTGCCCATGGAGGTCACTACAACTTTCTGTGAACTTAAAGGAATTTTGCATTGGGTTCTTATGTGTTTTGCTTTGTTTTATTTTCCACAAAATAAGGCAATCTTTTTCTGCAAATTTTAAGTGATGAAGCTCACTGAAGTCTTTGAAAATGCACCAGCTTCTACCAGAAGCACATGTTGTGTATAATATTTCTACAGAATGACTAAACTCAAGGAAATTGTGTCTATGTGAAGCTTCTTCACCCATGCCACAAAAGAAATTTTATAGTGATCATACTCGTTTATCTATCTATGCGTACGAACACTGCTCAGAAGTCTTAAAGTAGAAAAATTCTTGTCTTATGGCAAACCCTTGGTTCTATTCCATAATAAATATCCTAAATATAGATAAAGGCATATTATCATCTCAGCAGTTATTCACACTAGTTTAAAATGAGCTTCAACAAAGGGCACCTTAGGACACTGTTTAGAGATATTGACAAATCTCCTGATTTAATGCATTACCACATCCCACATGTGAATGTAAAAGTATTATATTTTTGACAATAAAGGAGACATGCAGCCTAATTAAGTTCAATTTAGAAGGGCTGTAGAACAAGCTGGATACACTGGAAATTCTATATTTTATAGTAGTATTGTAACAATTTTTTTAACCATAGTTGAAACTCATTTCCACAGTTCTGACATAACAAAAGAAAACACAAACAGGGCTCCCAAGTATAATTAAATTGGTATTCATCATTCAGCAATAAAACATACTATACCACTGTGAAGCAAAATCTCTTGCAGGGGGGTCTCTGCCCTTTTGTTTCAACCTCCCAAAGGCCAGGACAGTCGAAAGAAAATAAGCAAACATCCCTCCAGAAATAGGAAATAAGAATGCATTTCTGCTAAAGACTGGAAAAACAGAGGCATAGCAATGAAAATACTGAAGTGATTACAAATACTTCAGAGCAATGGTCTGAATTTGGGGACATGGATAAACTCCTTTGCTTTTGAGGAACTAATCTAAATCCTGCTGAAAGACATGCAAAGAACTGTAGTTCTGGGTAGTTGGAGTTTAAGTCCCATATGAGCTATTCCTACCTGCATCACCTAAACTAGAGGACCACAAGCCCACAGTAATCATTACAATATTTCTGCATTATCTATGGGAAAGTTCAATTTACAGAGGTCTCTGCGAGCCAGAAGCACAATGCTCCTTAGCTTCTAGCATCGCTTCCCTTACACCTTTAAATCACTGAAATGAACACAGAATTGTTCCTCCGACAGAATTGTTGCAGGAAACTAAAGCCTAGCGGTCTTAGAGCACAGAAGCAGACACAGCTGAAACGGGGGTTGATTTGTTTTCAAAATCACACTCATCCCCAAAAAGGAGAAAAAAAAATACTGCATTTCTTTGAGCAGAACTGTCATTCCAGGCAAGAGTTCTTACTTAATGGCTCTGTATTGCTGCAGTTCCTTCAACCCTAACACTGAACTTTTGCAGTGCTGGTGACTGTGCTAATAAATGACATGTAAGCAGCATTGTTATCTGCACTGCACCAAGTCTGCATGCATTAGCAAAACAGGAGTTTTAATCATTTATGTAAATGTATGATATAGCACTTTATGGTATATTAGTGAAGTATTGATTGCTGTTTGAAACTTGTGTTTATGCATTTTGTGCTAATGAAATTTGTACCAAAGACCAAATTGGACAGTGATGTCAATATACATATGTATAAACAAGGGTTATTTTGCAATGGTTCAGTCTCCACAATTATTTTAAGTAGTTTTATGGGAATAAAAGCAGTAAGCAGTAAGCTAGTTAAACTATCCTCTAATGACCAATGAAAACAATCCTGATTTTCTGCTTTAAATGCTTGCTTCACAACATAAGTATCAGCCAAGCAGCATTTCCCAAATCTTTTGCATTGTCAAAGTATTTTGGCTCAATATGAATACACAAAGAGTGGCTCCTGAGACACTGGCAAAGGCATCTGTTATGCAGCATGTTGCATCCAAAAGCCACCTGTGTGTTCATAGATAATGTGAGGCATTCACATGTCAAAATGGATCCTTTGTGGGATTTTCTGAAGTTATATCTAAATAAATTTCTCCTGCCAAGCACATTTGATGGGTTTTCCAACCAAATGATAACATGATTTTTCTGAGTCCCTATTAACTCGACTGCCTCGATGCCTGTTTTTCACCTGCCTTTCTGCTTTGATTTGCATCACTGACGTTTTTTCCTTCTGCTTTTATCCAGGCTTTTGTATTTTGCTGACTCTCTTGCTGTTGCACAACCTTTACTTTCCGGCTTTCTCAGGCTCACCTCTGCACTGGACCAGAATTCGGGTGAAGGGGGTTCTCTGCTGTTGCTGCTTTCATTGTATTGGATTTTTGGCACTGCTCAGAAGCCAAAAATAAGATTAAAATAGGCAATTCTCAGACATGGCAGCTGAAATTATGGTCACTTTTCACCAGATTTATTAACAGTATTAGAAGAGTTATAAGAATAAAGCCTCCCAAAATCTTGCTGTCAGAACAGAATTCAGTACCTATCCTTAGGTCCCAAACAAAACAATAATAACACTAGTAAAAATGTCCAAGACCTGGGTAGAACAGGGAGAAAGAATTATAATGTAATGCTGAGGGCAATGCAGTTTCTTTGCCTTACAAAAATGTTTCAAATTTTGAAAATGTTTAGAATCTTGGATACAACAAAAGGGAGGCAAGGCAGGTTGCTTTGGTATGTGAATATGCTTAAAAATTAAGCACACACAAAAAAAGCTTTGTGTTCTGTGAACACAGTAACCTCTTGTCCTCACAATGAGAGGAATCCTGGCTGATTAAGTTGGCAAAGAAGTGCCCTGATAGCTGCCTTTTTTCCTTCTGTAGTAGGGTTAATATACTAATGAAATTCCACCTGAGGTCTGAGACAGCCTTCCCGTCAAGACTAGTAAATATATTCCCACAAAATGTTTTTGGTTCATGAGCAGCACATTTCTTCCACTACAAAATTCCTAGCAAATGTGGGTAACAACGCTATCAGAGACAAGAAGGTGAGTGAGGATAGAGAAACTCAGGTCTGCCTTGCAAATGTAAGCTCCGCATCCTTTCTAACAAGGACTTCAGGGCTTTCTGTAAAGGTTTTTGCATTCTATAAAAATACCACAGCGATTTAATGAATTTTGAGTCATATTCTGGGTGCAGATGTTGGACTACCACCATTAAAGACTGAAATCCTGTTTCCTTGCTAACGAGGTGCAGCTTTGTGTCAAAGCTCATCCCTACTGCCAGCCAGCATGCCCCAGTTCAGTGTAAAGGGCAATTTCCAACCAGAGCCATTTGGTTTCTGTGCTGACACTATTAAAAATGATGCCAATGGCAATAACACTTTTCATACAGTGGACACCTGTATGCTTGGAATAGGGTAGAGAACATCAGCTCATTTCATTTTGGCTTGCAAACGGCTGCAGGTGGCAAAGCTATTTGCTTGCTTACAGCAAAGAACAGACTTCAAGCAAGAAGCAAAAGGCACTATTACCTCTCAGCCCTCTTCTGTCCTTTCCGTATATGCTCATTTAGAATTTAGTAAGATCCATGTGTAAAATGAAATATGTTCCTCAGGAAAAAAAAAGAATCCAGAGTGACTTTATACAATTCTGTGAAAGTTCTCAAGCCACAGAAATCAGGGATCACTCATCATCAGGCATCATGTGGCATGACTACCATTTGTCACAGCACACTTATCAAAGGCACTCCTCTAGGTTTCACAGAGCAACCTTTACGTAAGCAGGAATGCTCCACAGTGGAAACAAATGAAACAAACGCTAAAAGCATGGACAGGATCTGAGTTCTGGTTTAGACTCAGATGTGAGTACACAAAGATCACTTAAAACTCATTCTGTGATGGATTTGTTTGCTTATCAGGTTGCATTATATATATATATATTTATTATTATTATTATTATTTTTTAATAAACTCAGGGGAACCCTTTGTAAGGCAGGTAGGAGGGAATGGATGTAGCTGGATTCAGACGGGCAGCTAAACACGCTTTGGGGGTTTTAAGGTTGGTAGGCAGATTGGCAGTGCAGCTTGGAACCTGTCGTTCATGGTACGAATACAAAGAGCAGATAATCAGGCCCCAGATAGAGAGGGAACACGTTTCTGGAGCTATGGCGAACTGGGTTCGCAACAACTCAGAAACTCATTGAATGAACTAAAACCAAGCAGGAACCAACCTGCTTGTACACTATGGACAAAGAAGGCAGCCTATTTTCCCTCCATTTTTTAAAAAGAGGCAAACTACATTTAACTACATATGAGTTTGAGAAAACAGTAATTTGTGAAGCACTTTCTGATCTTCAGAAGAGAAAAACTATTTCCAAGGGAGGAACAAAAAACAGCAAATGAAATTGAGTGGTAGGAATAAAAACATTACAAAATATCACTGTACAGTTATTTTCTATGAATGGTCTAGTACAATATTCAAAACACGGTTTGTGAAAATCAGAATGCTTTTCTCAGCCCAGGTCATTTCACCTCAGCCAACGTTTTTGCAGCCACAACCAGATAGGCCTTTTAGTTTATGACGTATGGAGCAGAACAAGACAAGCAGGCAGAATGCAACAGAAACTCATTTTTGTCAATAAAGGAAACAACTATGAACTGCAGCAAGATTTCCAGTAGGACAAACACAGCTTTATCTACCAACACTGACCTAGCCCTGCCAGTGAATTCCCGATGGTCAAAGAATATTTGCTCTCCACTGTACTTGCAGGAGCTGCACATGAAGGAGAAAGGTTTGGGAGAGGTCTCTGCAATAAGACCTGGGAAAGCAAAAGAAAGCAAAAAGGAGACAGAGCAAAATCAGCATGCTTCATCTTCACTCTGGTGGGCAAAGCTGTAGCTATAAAGGAAGATTCAAGGATGTAAAAGGACAGTGGCAGATGTAGAAGTGAAGCATATGATGAAGGATTCACCACGGTACTGTCACTCAGAAAAGACATAGGTATCTGCATCTACCAGAGCACTAAAGCAGGATGCAAAGCCACCTACCAGCCCTAAACCAACAACTCCTTTTTTTTTTTAAACAGGAGGCATTTTTAGTTTCATTTCTGTCATATAATGAAGCTACATTTTCCTAGAAATATGCCTGTAATCAATAGAAAAATAAATCATTCTACAGAAGCAGACATGAAATATGAAAAAACATTTTTATTCCTATTATTATGTAATCTTATTTAATTATGTTTTAAGAATGACTTTTCTCCTGCTTCATACAATGCAGAACTCTACTGTTTATCTTGTTATATCTAAATTAGCAGCATCCCCAAGCAGGTGTTACATTTGGAAGACAACATACAGTAAGCAATTAGAGAATTGTATGTAAATACATAATTTGTTTGAGGAAAAGAAAGCTCTTTGGTATGATTAAGCATCATTTAAAAATTTCATGTTAAAAAAAGGTAAACAACTACCAAATGGGATGATGCAGAGTTTGAAAATGTGCTTCCCTGAAGGATCAGCCCAAGGAGCACACTGTGTTTCTCTGTATAGCCAGTCAGAGTTCTGGTCTGACTATGCTGTAGCATTTTCTAATCTTCATACCCAAGAGACTCTGGTTTTTGAGAAATCAATGAATTAGAACAAGATTGCTTGTCTACTTGCTCCTTACTAAGCATGCATGCATGTGGTGCATGCACACACTCTTGGTGTACTCCAACTAGCTCAGGATGAAGGAGGCTGTGACGGGAGGTGTGAGCAAACAGGAAAAGTACAAGTAAAGGCAGAAGGACATGAAAGCTTTGGCTGAAAGGCCACAGATGTTAAAACTGAGACCAAATATAGAAATATTTTTTCCACATAGATGTTACCTATAGTTTTGCCCTCTCACACGATTAAAAAAAAAAAAAAAAAGAACTTCATAATACCCAGAGGGGGTAGAGAGGCATAGCCTTTCAGGCAGCTGCAAACATCTAATACCCACTCACAGATTTCTATCTTAGCTCATAGATTCACTGTTAAACTTGGCAGGAAATTTGTGAAGGACTTTGGAAAACTCCTGCACTCCACAGCACACTTGTAAGGAGAATTATCCTTATTTTACTACTGGATAAACCACTGGAAAAGATCATTCTCTCTGCCTAACTTTAGGTATCCCCTGTTTTCCAGATGAAGGAAGACATCCACCCTGATGGACCTCTCCTGTCAAATGAGCACTTTTTAACATGATGCACAATGAAAAAGGAGTGATTTTTATTCATAATTCTGCCACTAGGTATTGTAACTTCACAAGCTGTGTGGAGACTTACCACTTAAATTAGATCCTTGAGGCCCCAAATGGTTCTAATGGTTTACAATTAATCCTACACCAAATGAGTAGTAAAAGCAGTTTTATTTTTTCCATCCCAGTGTTTATTAGCATTATCCATTAAGCACACCGGTGTACTTGTACAAATCATCTTAATAGCAGAACTAGAGACTTCCATCAGGGCTGAGGTTTCCTTCTCAAGTCAGAAACCTGTCATTCTAGTGATTATCCTAACCTGCTATCCTAGTGATTGCTACAGCTAGCAATCATGACCACAGCATAACCATAATAAAGTATGACTACAGTGTGACCATAACCAGCAGTGTGCCCATAGCGCCAGAAGGTAGATTTGCATTAAAAGACTGCCCCCCAGCCAATACAACCTGCTCAATCTAGGAGAAGATTCTCCAAGTCAGCTTTATTTATTTTCAGGGCACGTGAAATACTGATTTTTTCCTCTGTTTACCTGCTTAAGATATGCTTGCCTCTCTGAAATGACAGAGAATTGCTCAAGTCCAAGAAATTAAGTTTTCCTAGTGGAAAAGCATGAGATATGGTGTCAGATCAATTTAAAATATGTCATTTCAGGATTTAAAGTTAAATATTTGTTTGTTTCCTTACAGTCTATCAGGCACAGGGAATTAGTTGGGGTGGTTGTATTCTACTGCAGCTGAAGTGCCTTTGGTATCTGACCTCGTTCATTTGACCTTACCTTGGGTGTCTTTACCATACCGCACTTTGCAATGCAAATATATCCTGACTTGATTACATAGAAGCTGTTCTGCAAAGATATTCACTGACCCCACTAACAACAGGAACTGCATTTCTTTGCTGAGGGCAAAAATAAACCCATGAGTATTTCTTTAGACACCTCACAAGGAAATAAAAGCAATTCTTGAGTAATTTAGGAGCAAATCAGTATACTTCTAAGAATCTCAGAGATTCACACCTTCTCTCATACATCCATCACATCAAACTGGTTTCTACTAGTAAGCTACAGCAGTGCTTTGAAGAGTATGTAGTGATGTCATGTTGTCTGATATTGCTAATTCAGTATTTAAACTTGCCACACAAATGGGCACTGGAAACTGTCATATTCATGTTTGTCAGGAAGTGTGGGAGATGCAAGACTAAAGAACTGGCAACTCTGAACTTTGGCTGAAAAAGTTACTCTCTCCTTTTACTTTGGAGCCCTGATTTTGCCTCTCCTTCAGAGATTACAGTGTTGCACATGATGAATAGCATACAGCAAATTAATATTTAAGAATTCAGCACCAAGACGTAATTACTCAGCTAGCACAGGCTCACATTATTGATGCTTGGCTCCTTAAGAGATTTTTTTGGAGTGCCTATAAACTAAATTAAGACATTTAAAACATTATAGTATTACACATCATTACTTTTCCTGATCTGCATATTTTAGCAATTGTTTATGTTATGTAGCATGAAAAGCTGTTTCTTGCAAGTTATTTCTGAGAAAAGCTTGGACTTGATTATCTATCTGTAAGTTCTGATAAGGGAGAAAATATCCTCCATGTTGTGGCAAAGGTTTGTAGGCAAATGTAAAAAGTACCTCCTTAGTGGCCTCTAAAAATCTATACTGAATCACAAACCTCCAAAGTTCTAATTTTCCTGTGACCAGTGCCCACACTCCACATCTCTTCAACTCTTTGGAAAACATCAGAGAAAAATCCATAGGATTTATTTTATACACCAAACTACAGGACAATGTGGTGATTCAGGACTTTCCTGAATCAGTGCATCATTGATTCAGTCAAAGACTGATCTGTCAGATTGCACCATCTGAGGGGGTCCAGCGTTAATCTTGCTAGGACCCGAATGGAAGGAACCGTTACCATCCAGGAAACTTCAGGTGCTCCAGAAAACTGTACTCTGCAGCTCAGTAGTACAGTCTAGCATAAGACACCACGCTCATTTTCTACTTAATTTTTAAAGACATCGAAGTACAAGTAAGGGTTTGAGGACTTGGGAAAGCAAGAATGGAGTCTTGTTAGACGGGAAGTAGCTACAACTTATTCAGTAGACTGGGTTCAGCACAAATAATAAGGGCTATGGTTAAATATTGTTGCTTCTCTGGCAGTAAGAAACATTTTCTAACAAGGAAACCCATCACTGTAGAAAAATGAACTTTCCTAAGAGCCATACCTAGATTTTGTCTCCCCTCCTCCTCCCTCTCAAAGATCTAAAGAGCATCACAAATTCCAAGTCCTTCCAATCCAAGGAGATTTGTCCTGGCTTTCTTCACCCAAAACTTCTAGAACTGTTCTAGAATACTTCTTATAAGGTGAAGTGAAAAAAACAACCCAGAAGAGATGTTGGGGAGAAGTTCTATGGAAAGAACCTCAAGAGTTCATCTAATCCAAGCTCCCACTCCAAGCAGGGTTGGCTCGGGAGTTGTATAAGGTTGCAAAGGTACTTGTCCATTCAAATTTTGAAAATGTCCAAGACAGAAATTCCACAAACTCTTCCGGCCCTTGCCCCAGTGTTTAAACAAGTGGTTCACATGTGAAGAGTTTTTTCCTCCTATCCCATTGGAAGTTTTCATGTTAAAATTTGTAACTGTTGTGTCTTGCCTTTTTGTTGTACCCTTCTGAGAAGAATCTGACTCTTGACTTATTTCTAATCCTCTTTTATGTATTGGAAAGCTGTAATTAGAGCTCCCTCAATCTTGTCTTTTCAAGGCTAAACAAATCCTGTTCTTCTGCCCTCTGCTTATATGTCATATGCTCCAGCTCCCTTCTGAATTATGTGCTACTCAGAATGGATTTGGTGCCCCAGTTAATAAAGGTTTTTTGGAAACATACTTTACTTGCATGCATGGCTGCTTGTATGTAATGCAATAAATGTATCAGGAGTTTAAACAGAAGGATATAATGGCTCTGAAAATATCAGGGGCTAAAGTGAAGAAATGGGAAAATTGTGTCAGATACATAGGAGATGTCTATGAAAAACTGGCAATGTACAAGAGATTAATACAATTTTTTGCAGAAGGCCACTGACAACTAGAACAATGTTTGGATTTCCCTGCACAGATCATTGTATGTTGAACCAAAACCACAGACACTGGTCATAGTTGAATGAGAGAATCAGGATCCTGAGGGCCTTATGTGGAATGGTCTTGGGTTAAAGCCAGGTAGAGTTGGAATCACATTTGGATTGATGCCACAGGGCAAGAGGACTATACAAAAATAATTACACCAACAATATTTTGCACTGTTAAGCAACAAAGGCACGATTTTGAGTGTATAATTTCTATTCCCTTGTAATCTATCCAAATGGCATCTCATTCTTCACAGAAAGGGCTTGGAGAAGGGCCTGACAAATTGTCATCTTTGTGCTGTACCTACATATGTTCCACAGCATACAGGGGTATAATCTTAAATTAATGCATTTTATAACTCGAGCAAAACTCATCTCGTTCTGTGGTGTAGAACTGAATAGCTGCACTTGGCAGGCATTTGTGAGCATTTAAGACCTCTTTATAGGCAAAATAACAAGACTCATCAATCCCATATTGTGCTCTTTGCAAAAAACAAAACACAAAAAATTCTGAAATTGGAAATAACATTTGTGAAGTAATCTTGCATTAAACAAAAAGCTTTAATTGATCTTGTTAAATTTTATTTGAATAAACGTGCAACCAATAATTCAGTAGAACTCTCTCCATCAGCTATCAGTCCTCAGACTATCAGCTTGCCAAGTGCTGGTCTATTCTATATTGAAAGTTTCTATGTCATGATAGTTTCATAATTACATGTTATGACCAGGGGAAAAACTAATAATAATAAAAGACACCTACACTTGACACTAGTGCCCAATGATATGGCAAAAATGTGTACATCTGTTTTGTGTTAAAGTTTTGCTTGAGACAAAACACAAGTTTGCTGGGGAAAGGTGGAGGAGCTGCAGGACAGTCTGATATATAATAATGGAGCCATCTACTGGAAAGCTGCTGCTGTGAGCACCTCATCTCTGCCTCACTCACCTGCTGTCAGCCTCCTAAAAATTAATCCTCCAACATTTACATCTGGCTCTTCTTTGCTGTCCTTCCTTGTGCTACAAGGTACAGGGGAATACTAAATATACGTTGTTGATTGCCACCTATCTAGTGCAGAAAACAGTAAGGGATCCCTGTGCTCGAGGTGAGTTTACACAGAAATAATGTTGCATGTCTTTTGTGAACTGGTAGTTTACTTTTGTATATGTCCTGCTGCTGGCCACACTCCAGTTATGGTTGAGAAAAGGAAGTCAAAGCAGGAGAAATTTGTTGCGTTTCAAGATTGTTGCTTGTTTCTACAGGGGAATGGAAAAGTTTATCTTGCTTTTACAATGCACTAAAACTTCTTTTATGATGGTTTGATTCAACAGTGTTGAGAATCATTCTTCCTGCTTTGTTGTAAGAAATATTGAGTAATATCAGCTCCTACTGAGGTAGGTTTTTCTTCTTTATTCTTCCTTTCTTTCTGCCTTTTTTTTCCTCTGAGTTTCTCCTCCTTTTCTTTTTGAAAACAATCTGTTTCTCTACCCAGGCAAACCACTTGTCTGGATAGACATGTTACCTTTTCCCCAGCAACTATTACATTTCCTGAAGTAATTTTAAACTGTCTTAAGAGTTGTGATCAGCCACCATTTTAAAGGCAGCCAGACTTGCATTTGCATCTATCATAATCAAGGTGCTTTCAAAGTGAAACAGCACTCCTAAAATGAAGCTGATTGCCTTTCCTGTCCTGCAAAATGACTTGGATAGACAGTAACTGAACAAATACTCTCTAATCTGTTTTGATAATATTTTAAAGTTCATATTTAAGTTCAAGCTTACTGTTACATTGGTGCTTCCATGCAAGAAGCCTTCATCCGATGGAGAGGTATAGCTGAAGAGGCCAAGTGATGCTGCAGTGAATCAGTGTAAACAGGCAATATGTAATGTTGCACAAGGACTCTGTTCTTCGGTAACTGAGGAAACAGCAAAGCTGTAATTTAAACACAAATTCAGTTCCATGTAGATCATCAAATTTTAATTAAATATAATTTTATTAAATATTCTATATCATAAATACATATAATAATGTTAACTACTACATTTAATATTAAATGCTAATATTTTAAAAGAATTTTATGGTACACAATGAGCCTTTTTCCTGCTCGACCTAAGCTCTTGTAGACTATAAGGGCAGCTGAGCCAGAATAAGGGCAATGAACTGAAGGGTTTGGATCAATACAAACAGAAAAACTATGGACTTTTCTATAGCTGCAACATAAATAATTATGTTCACTAAGAAGCTGCTCGTTGGATCCCCTACCAGTCACATCTCCACTTTACCAGTCAAGGACTCCTACTTCACAAACCCAAAAGCCAACTTGCAAACTGGCAAATTATATTTATGAGAATTGTACATACAGATTGCCTGGCAGCTACTGATTCCCCACTGCAGGCAGTTGTCAATTAGCTCTGTTTAATTTGCTTGTTCACCCTTGAATTTGACCCTTCAGAGCTGGCAGATAAGCAGTCTCTGTCTTACTAAACCTATATATGTGATCTTCTGCCTGAAGAGTGTAGGCATTCATTTAGTCCACCTGCTAAATGTGGTCATATGTCTTTGCCTCTGAGTGTCTGTGAGAATCTAGCAGTCAAATTGGTCAGAACCAAGGACAACAGGATGAAATCTAGATTGCAGGAGTGAGCAAGGCTTCTTGCTACAATGGGAACTTACAATTTGAGAAATGGCAGGTGTCTTCTCATGGCATTTAAAATGGGGATTTTTACACTGCTGTGTAGACCTATCAAATTTAAAGAAATAGTAACAGTATAGGTTACTGTCTTTCCACTGACAGTAGAAAGACACTGAAGCAATGTCTACCCACTTTTTTTTTTTTTTTCCTTCCTAAGCTTGCTCCACCCCACAGATACAAAAATAGAGTGCATTCTCCGGAGTTTTAAAGCAAAAGGGTCTTGGGGTTCTTATTTTGAATTTCATAAACATACACATAAGATGATGAAGTTAGAGGAAAACTGTCAAAACTGTCTTTCTAAAAGAAAAATTGTATCCTTTCACCAAACCATTTCATCTTCAAAAAAGCATCCTTGCTTTCACTTCATGGAAGATTTTTCTTAGAACCATTTAACAACGATTTAAAAAAAAAAAAAAAAGCATTTAATCTTTTTTTCCTCCCTTAGATCTGAAATCATGATGAGCTTGTAATTAACCACAGTTTGTAGGGGATTTGTGAAACTATTATGCTGTACTATAAGTACACACACTTTATCAAGGCTTGAGCATGGTCTAATTAATAGAGATCGCATGCAGCCCATTAATTAACTCAACATGGTAATCAAACATCCTGAAATACTGCTTAACTAACCCCTAGTGTACTCAAGGGCAATGCATTCACTGAAGATGTTATATGTCATGTTGCTGTATGGAATACAATGGTGTTACCTTTGAGGGTGGGGAACTCAGGGGTTAATGTGACAGAAACTATACAATAGCAAAGAATGTATTTTTCATGTGAATTTAAGTGCCCAGGAAAACTACTGAATTAGCCTTAATGGAAAGTTAAGGATCACCACCCTCATTAAATCACAGCTACAGATCTTATTCCCTAACCTATGTTGCCCATATCTCTTGTACTGCTGTAGACATATTACATCAAATGCTAACAAGTTTTCCAAATACAAATCCTCTTATTTATTTGGCTTATTTATAGGTTTTGTGATCAGTGTGAGCACCTAGGTATGGTTCTCCCCCAGCTTTAGCTGCTCAAGGCTACAAATGCACTAAGATTTCCTGGGCAGCAGCCCCCACCTACTCGTCATCTTGCTCTACTTATCCTCCACCATATCTCCTTGCCTTCTATCATGCCCTTCCAGCAGGGAGTAGGACAGCTCCCCAGTGAAACATGACACAGGTCCACAAGCTATTGTGCTGGTGCTACTAAATGGGCAGCATGGAAGTTGAAACCATAGGCAGAGACAAGGCTGCTCAAGCCAGCAGTGAGTATTTTTTCTGTTGGAATCTAGAAGTTAGGCAACTGTTTAGGATGACTCTAATGATACATAGCACTACAGATATCTCCAGAAGTTATGCTGGTCCACCTATCTCAGGAACCTATCTTATGATGGGATGATCATCTTTGAAGAGGCTTAATTCTTTCCATTGGACTGTAGAGAGAACCTATACTCCCAAATTAGATTAAATCTACCTTATACATGGGCAAATTAAATGGTATAAATTCCTTCCTGCTTTCTGAGTACAGAAACCCATCTTACCAGTGATTACCTAGTAATCAACAGCAGCTGTTAGCATCTTTACAGAAATTACAGAAAGAGTTCATTCCAGAACTAATCAGTTTGTTGTAAAGTCCATTGAATTTCCTCCGTCCCCCTGGCAGATTGCTGTTTCACTAGTGCTACATTTGGGTGAGTCATAATTTAAAGAAACATTTCACATCTCTATTATACAGAAACTCTTATACTCAAATGAAGGTCACTAGAAAGAACTAAAGAAAAATAACTGAGCTAAGTAGAAAAAACTAATTCTAAAACAACTTCCTCTGCTCTGATTCAATGTACTTATATTACTAAGTAAATCAAACAGTAATAAAGCATTGTCCTCTGACATGAAATCACCCTGCTATAATTCTGCCTCTAATCATCTGTGGTGCTAGGAGACAGCAAACGCTATCATAGCGGGCTGTGATCTCATTCAGCCTCATGGAATTTTTATACCAGAAGGGACTACTATGTTTATCTATTTGACTTCCAGTATAATCCAGGTCAAAATATGTCACTTGGTAATTCTGCATCATCTTCTTATTTTGTGGTAGGAGTTAATAGATTTTTAGAAAAATATTAAAACAACAACAACAAAAGAAATAATGAAAACTCTTCTATAGCTCTCAGCAAATCATCCCAATGTTTAGTTATTTCTTCTGAGAAATGTTAGCACCTGAAGTCTGACCTGAATTTCTGCTGGCTCCAGTTGTCTGCCACCAGGTCTCAGTCTGCTTTCAGTTGCTAAGTTACTGTATTTTGGCTCAAAGTCAACACAGGACAGCTATTTTTCCCAATGACTTGTAGGGCCATATCTTCAATTAGAATAAGTCACTATAGTTTAAGTAAAGTTAACGAGATCTTATCCTGACTTTGCTTGTTATGTTAAGGAGTTACCTGCTGTACCTCATGCAGTCTGTTCCCTCATACAGGCTACGTCCAAAATACATCAAAACCTTCTCTTCAGCCAGATTAATAGGTTGATGACCTTGAATTTACCAATTCAGATCCTTATATGTGTATTATGAACCCTTTACGAAGGGAAATAGTGATGGGTTGACCTTGGGCTGCATCCAGGTGCCAACCCAGCCACTCTCTCACTCCCCTGCCTCAGCAGGACAGGAGAAAAAAGCAGGATGAAAAAGCTTGTGGGTCAGCAAAAAGACAGGGGATCTTTTACCAATTACTCTCACAAGAAAAACAGGTTCAACCTGGAGAAAAATTAATTTATTACCAATTAAAATAGATTTGGATGGTGAGAAGCAAAGACAAAATTAAATCCTCACTTTCCCCACCCCCTTTTCCTGAGGCTCAGCCCACTAATACATTCCCAGCTCCTCCCCTCCTCTCAGCAGCACAAAGGAATGGGAAGGGAGCTGTGGTCTGTACCTAGCAGCTCCTCTCTGCCAACTGCCTCCTCCTCACGCTTTTCCCCTGCTCCACAAGCTGCAGTTTCTTCAGGAATATCCACCTGTTCCCATGTTAGGTCCTCCGCAGGCTGCGGGGGAATACCTGCTCAGAGCATCTCCTTATCCTTCTCCTCTGTCCTTGGGGTTCACATTGCTGTTTCTCACACTTTTTTCCCTCGTTCCTCACTGCCAGGCAGTACTTTTTGCTGTTTCTTAAATACGCTGTCCCTGAGGCGCCGTTGTCGCTGGGGGCCTCAGGTGTGCTGAGGTGGGGCCGCCACAGAACAATCTGGAACCAGCTGTAGCCTGTGTGAGGCAGTGCAGGCCTCTCCTCACAGAGGCCCCCGCTACTGGCTCCCAGGCAGGGGCACCACTCACAGAAGAAAAAATAAAAAAGTGAAAAAAAAAAAAAAAGGTGCAGATTTCAAAAGCTGATATGGTGTCTCTCTGTCAGACAGACGCTGCCATTACGGAAGTAGGGAAGTGGTTCAACCTGCCTCACCCTCCTTGTTCATGTGGTCACACATCAGCCTCCTCAGTTACCACACTGTTCTGAGGGGTCACATTCAGCTGGGTTCTCGTGATGTCCTCCAGCATTTTCAGATTAATTCACTTCTATTATACAGCACTTACTGGAGAAGTATAGCCTAAATTATGAGCCTGGGTTTTGTTACATTGAAAGCAGACGCTGGATGATTTCTGTCCACTGCATGGCCTGACGTACTATTGAAATCAACCTTTTGTGTCTTTCATACCAGCCGTCCTTTGCTGGATCTTCTGCTCTGTCTCACCAAACCTGCGGTGAGACCCCAGAGGAATTGGAAACTTCCCCTGAGTGATGATTCCTGATTTACAGCTCCCTTCCACAAGCTATCGTTGAGACAGTTTGAAAGCCGTTTAATATGTACAACACCGATTTTGTATAGCGATAATTGTTTTTAATCAGAATGTTGTGCAGTACTAAGTCAAACACATTACAGAAGTCTAAATATATTATGTCAACACAGCTACTTTAAATTAAGCAGAGCTAGGCCCAACTCAAGAGCTCCACAGAAAAAAAATGCTATTCATTAGGAAGTAATGTTGATTTAGGAGGTAACTATCTTGCCCCAGAAGAACCATTATCCTAATAATGTTTCTTGGGATGGATCTGATGGGATGGGAACAGGAAAGGTTATGGGACTGTGACCCCTCTATTCACTACATGATATAGGGTACACACAGCAGAGGATACAGCAGCATTTCATGTACATCGTAGCAGACCTGGTGATACTATCACTGTTGTCTTTTCAATAGCATAGATACTGCAGACATCCCGGTTGTCTGCAGTAATTAAACATCAAGATGTGTTTTCTAACTGTGACCGTGTTATTATGGAAGGGAGAGAGCCTTGAAAGCTGTCCAGGGGTTAATTTTGTAGATATATTGCTTTTTAAAAAAAATGGTTCATAGGGACATTTTGTATAATAATGGACTCATTTTTCAAAGGTGCTGATCCATGGAGTTAGCATACATGCAGCAGAGTATACAAGCTTAAAAGAAATGGTGACCAAGATACTCTCTCTGCTGTTCCCTGATGTGAAACAGACATCTCTGCTTATGCATTCTTCTGACGCTTATTTGAAATCAATTTAAATTGGGCATTAAAAGTTGTAGATAGTGTTCAGCATGCAGAAAACAGACCCAGGATAATGAAAAAGGGACGTGGCATGAGTAAACAGGCTCCTGTCTCCTGCCCTTCCCACTTCACAATGCCTTTTGTGGTCTCATCAGGTAAAAAAGGAAGAAAGGAAAAGAAAACCTTTTGCTTCAGCTGATGGGGATATCAGAAACAAATTGTCTTGAGCACCACTCTAAGTGAATTAAAGTAACTAACCAACCTTAATGATCATTCTGGAAGAGGATCAATCCTTCCGTATTTAATTTTCCTTTGATTCTAAATGGAAGAACAAACAAAATCTGTTTTTCCTCAGTTTTGGCCTGTTCACTCTTTAGACCACAACTTTAACAAGGCTGTATTTTTGCCCCCACCCCCATGCCTCCATGAGAGTGAAGCATGCATAGCCTATCACAATCTGTTCATATTAAAGGTACCATTACAATTCTTAAGCATTTTAAGGGCTTTGAATTTTCCACTTTATATTCCAACCCCCCCCCCAAAAAAAAAAAAAAAAAGCATCTTCTTCTAACAAGAGCAATGAAATAGAATAAATATGGACATTTCCAGACCAAATACGTAATGGAAATGAACAAACAAAGGAAACTTGGAAAAATGGCAGTTTAAAAGCAATCTCCAGATTATTATTATTTTATGCATTCATAAAATAGAACTTCTCTTAGGCTGTGATGCCTGAGACTAATGGTACAGGTATCTCTGAAAGAAATAGGCCTACTAGAATGTAAAATTGTGTAGCTTGACTCGATGAAAATTTTCACTCATCATTATCACAAGCCTACCAGAGCCAGCATTCTCATGGGGCAAGAATTATTCCTAGCATTCCTCATCGTTCCTACACAGAACCCTATGGTCCAAAAATCTTAATTCAGCTATAAATCCCATGGTGTCCTTCACATAATGCTGTCTATTTCACATGCCACATGCCCATGTCATTTTCCCTAGCATGGGAGCATGGACAGTGAAGAACGAGCACGCTTTAGCAAAACTTGCATGCACCAAGAAATAATCAGGGATGGCTACATAGAGCTAACCACATTAAATAAATGAACTTCCTTTAAGCCCAATAGCATATCTCCTTGCCTAGTAATTTCCTGCAAAACCATTCGACATGATGGTTATGGTACATTTTCGTTGAACTACTTGTATTTTTTTCAGGAAAAAGACAGAGACTCAAAACAGGATGGAACGGGCTCTTACTGTCAGTCATCTTTACCACGTGCAGAGAGGACTTGCATGAATGGGAGACAATAGAGAGTGTGTATCCACCAGAACTGATGTCCCAAACCACTCCAGGGTAGTGATAATTTCAGTTTTAGCCCCTACCTGCTGTACCACAGTTCCTGTCAAGAGAGAACTATGGTTCAGCAGACAGTGCCTGCCATTGCACTGTGAGCCCAGCCTTTTCTGTGACCTCATACACAGAGATGTGAAATCCTGCACATGAACCACGCTTTCCTCTGTGCCAGACCTTCCAGATCAGTAAGTGGAAGGGGACAATAGATTCACCTGTTGTGTGACCACTGCTCAATGTGCAGAGTGCAGGCTTCAACTGGAGCTGTTAAAGGCAACTGCCTATCACATTCTCCCCACCTTCTGTGATCTTTTACATTCTCTTTCTCTCACAGGCTCATGGTTTTGGACACAACCCAAGGTTCACCATGTGTGTTGAGACTTGTGCTATTTTGAACAGTGAAATAGAACCACCCACCACCCTGGCTAAAATTCAGATGAATTAGGACCCCTTCAGTCCCTGCTTTCTGATGATTAAAGGCTAGAGATAGCCTGTAGAGATGACACCTGTCAGCATGAGTTATCAAAATACATTAACCAGATATTTAGTGGTGGGTTGGTTTATTTTTTAACTAAAGGTGCCATTCTGTTTAATTCAAACAGTTTTAACTACCACCAGAGCTTCAGCATAAGAAGTTATTACAAAGCTATAACCCATTTTGAAATGGGAAGATAGCAAGGCCAAATTAAACTGGCAGGTCTGGAAATTTAAATTCAGTAGCAGTTCAGGTTATACACTACACTTAGGTAAAAGAACCCTAATTCTATTTTAAAGGCTCATTTTCCACAAATGGCTGAGCTGTTTAAGTTAAAGTGAATAAATACCTAATGAGTCATTAAAGTCTATAAGACTGTATGGCCTCCAGGCACTGGTACCTGGATTCAGCCAATTATAGTTCCGTAAGATAAGATGAAGACATCAGGTTGTTATTGGAATATATAAAGGTTGAAGACACTGTTAATAAGTCACTACAGAATGTGATAAAATTGTTTAAACTGTTTAAAAACTCTCAATGTGTTTTGCTAGACACATTTTTACTGCTAGGTTTTTCCCCCATAAAGTCTAATCCTTTCTTTGCACAGCCTTGAGAACTACACTCTGCAATATTGCATTAATACCAAAATGTGATTTGTTTCTACATTTCCACGTTTTTAGCACGTACTCTGGAGGTTATGAAATATTAATGGTAGCAATTCCTCAACCATGGCATAAAGAGAATAGAAAGGAAAAGAAAGAAATTAAGGAAATACCAAAAACTGTTTTTAAAAACCAAAGCAACTGTCCAAGAAAAGAGTCATAAATAGTGAAAGCTATATTTGCCTTTTTTTTCCAACCTTATGGAAATTATTCACACATAGCGCTTGTATATCTATCCCTACGTCTTTTCAAGCTGAAAAATTGTGCCTCTTCATAATTAGAATTTTATTGTGCTGAGTCTGTTTATTAATTTTCAATTATTTTACCCCACAGAGCTAGGCCTATAGCTCTGATTATACAACCCAAATACATTATGAGAAACGTGAAAAATAGCCCTGAAAACATAGCTACTGGTCTTGCAAAGATTTGTACATGTACATAGTTTTCATCCCACTGGTTTAAGTTGTCCAAGGGGAACTTTCATTTGTCCTCTCACTGTCTCACCCCTGAGGCATGTATTCTTCAAGTACCTCTGAAACAATTTCTTTGACCTTTTTTAAACCCTTCAGTGTCCTCAAACCTACCAAGAGTCAGGCCTGGCTATACCAGCCCCTATCAGACAGACCACAAAATGTTGGTGCTTTCCCTACGCAAGCTCTGAGCTTGCTTCTCTTGTACCCACCTCTTTTCTCTTGACTCCACCTGGAAGACTTTTGGAGCATTTTTATCGTGCGTCTGTACGGTTCTTAGTGCAGTAGCATCCTGATGTCTCTCCAGGGTTACTTGCTGTTGCCGTTACCCATCTTAACTAACTAATATAAAAGCAGGGTATCAGGGGCAGTTAATGGGACAATTCACGAAGCCCAAGGTTAAGCACATGAATAAATATGTACAGAATAAGAAACTGCCTGATAAGGGCTGAAACATTTCATTTGTTAAATTCACCAAAATTTTAACATCGGAAAATTCTCGGTACAATTTTCTTTATGACTTGCTCTCCTATGACTAAGTAGCAGTTATTTAAAAAATTGTGATTCTGTCTTAAGAACTACCATATAAAAGCCATAGACCATACTATATTTTTACAAGCACATTATAAACCTCCCAGACTGATCAAGGTTTCTGACAGGCACATTTACACATTTTCATTCCCCCTGCTTTCTCACATAAATGTACTGAAGGTTAAAAGCACACACATCACTAGCATAGCTTTATTTCCCAGCAGCATAACTTGCAGAAAGACTTATGTTCATGCCCTGAACTCGGGAGCATCTTGCCTTATCCCCTCTTGTGCCCAGAGCAGATCTTTGGGCCAGAGCACTGCTGAATTATCATCTATGACTAATTCAGTTTCCCACTGTCGTAGTTCTATTCTGTTTTGGCTCAAAGTCACCAAAGGGGAATAATCTTTCTACTAACTTATAGGACCAGAACCTCAGCTTGAGTAAGCCATCGTAATTCAAATGACATCAACAGAAATAAGGCATATTATGTCAGTTTAGGGGCCAGCCTGCGGATCCTAAAGACAAACTAGCACAGTTGTTGCACCAAATCATGGATTCTTGCCTCAGTATTGCAACATGAAATATTATTCAGTAAATAAATGAAATATTATTCTGAAAGTTGAGGTGTTCAACTACTTCCAAATTACTTTTGCATGAGCCCTGCTTTTTTTGTGTTTTAAATATTGTTCATAGCTGAAAATTAAACATTTCGGGTATTATAGATAATGGAGAGCCAACATCCCAATGGCACTTGGAGTCATGGCTATGCAATGCAATCTTATTTTTATTAAGGGAGATTATTTTCTTGTTTCTTGGTTATATTTCCCAGTTATTTATTTGCATTTTATTTACTATTATATTTTATTAGAATACTGTTAGCTACAGGCCAAGAACATAATTTGAAACTTCCTTTGAACAGCTGTGTCTAAGCTGTTAGTCTAAGACATATTGTTTTATAAGTCCCCAAGTGTATTAAATATGTATAGGTGAAAAGCAAAAAGTGCAGCTTGGGTTCAGAAGTGAATACTGCTGAGATGTGTAAATTTTTTAAAGATTATTACAAATATTTTTTTGTAATTTAAAGGACAGACTACCCATGGGTTGAATGGAAGGATAAGTAAGTTTTTATCATTATTATTTTTTAAAGGGTCCATTCTTTGCATAGAACAAGTGGAATAAAGTAAGTGGCGTTTAATAACAAAACAGTAATATGCATGTTTAATTTTCTCCAAGAAAAGAAACACAGTCTTTATTTTGGTTTGCAGCTATGAGAAGAAATTTAGAAATGAAAAGATTATAAAGTATAATAGTAATTTCATATAGAGTAAATTATAATTGCACTGCAATTTACATCCGTCAAAAGAATGTAATGTGAGAACTACCTGAAAAGACAAACTGAGCTGGCTAGGGAAAACTTTCCCATCTGGAATGGGAGCTGAAGAAAAAGAAATAAATGACTATCTTTAGTAAGCATTGTGCTGCAGATGAAGACCTCAAATTCCCCTGCTTATACTGTTGGGCATCTGCTTGGATGAGGCACTAGAATATTGTCTGCTTAAGGACAATCTACTAGGACAGTGACAACTCATCTAGATCTCAAATACCAGACCAAGAATTCTTTACATTTTTTAAGCCTCCAGCATTAGTAGCTGAATCCATACTTGATGCTGCTGCACTTTTAGCTTGACAATGTTTTGAAGTTATATAGCAGCTTTCATTCCAGGATCTCAGTGTACCATTAAACAGCATTTATGTGGGCAAGAACAAAATGCTACCCATTTTGCAAAGGAGCCAAAAGAGATTAAATTATTTCTGAAAAATCATTCCGCATATTAGCCAGAAAGAAACGAGGAAACAAGCACCCCCTGGCAGCCTTGGTCCATAAGCCAAAGAATTAAGCAGTTCTCAGTCATGCTCTCACTCCTGCAACTACATTCCTTTGGTAACTACATCCATGAAATGGAAGCTCCACTATGCTGGATGAAGTGCTCAAGCAGTGATTCTGTATTTATGGTGATCCTGTACAACTGAACCTGCAAGGATACCACAGGAAGAAGGGAAAGTCTTCAGCTATTTGCAGCATAATCCAGAACAATGCCTGTACTCAAGTACATACAAAATAAACAGCACGCAGCTGTTTATTTTCAACAACCCTAAGGAGCAGAAAAGAAAATGCCACAGAATGACTACAGATACAGTCTCCTCAGATCTAAAGAGATAGTGAAAAAAAATTTTAAACCAACATTTTAATGTGCGTTATTTGCCTCTGTTTTCCTTTTTTTTTTTTTTTTTTTCTCCTAAGAGTTCTGAAGGAGAATTTATCTTCCTGCAAACCCTGTTTTCTTTAACATACATAAAAAAATCTCCTCTGTGTTTTGATGTTTATCAGACTGGGCGACAGGTAAGCCTGGGCCTCAGCGGCATGCAGGAATGGTGTGGGTACATAGCAGAACAGAAAGGCCAGCGAGGTGTTTCCTCTGCTACTGACACAAAGCACAAAGAATCAATTGCACACCTGAGTGCCACTTTAGCCTTGAATGAGGATGAATTGTGTTCTGTGACTGCATTGCTCAGCTGCAGGACCGCCAGAGCACTTAGCAGGCCTGCATGGTTTGCTTTGTCACTCGCTGTCCCTCCAACCTTCTGTCCAGGTGCACAGGGACTATCTGAACAAACCGGGTCCCAGCAAGTCTGGTCCAGATGGTGCAGACCTAGATTCTCCAGTCTCTGTTTTTCTACCCTTACTTAGTGGGAATCCTCACTAGTCAAACCAAGTTGAACCTGTAATCCAGAAAGTGAAGAGTAAGTTATTACAGATTCCATTTATAATACAAATGTCTCTTCTAACTCTGAACGAATGAAGAAAACAGGGTCACAAAGATGTAACTAAGGAAATATTTTTGTCCTTGGATTCGCTAAATTTGCTTAGATATAACAAGAGAATCTGCCCGTCCAGCCATTTTTTTCCAAATCTATTTTAATCAGAAGAATCACTTAATGACAGAAAATAATGTCACTTAACTTTGCACCCATCAGCTGCAATCCACTCAGAGCTGTGAATGTTTCACAAGCTTTAAATAGACTGAATGCTCCTTCCTTGTAAATTAGATATTACAACCATTTTACAAAAAAAAAAAAAAAAAAAAAGGAAATTGAAAATTGAGACATACAGGAATTAAGACTAACAAGGCTGATTTCTGTGGCTCAGCTGGCCTGCTTTTCAGAGACACCAAGAAAACATCTGTATTCCTGTGTCAGTTTAAGTTGTAGACTCTGATTGATTTTGGTTCGCAATCAATTTATTAAGCTAGATACCTACAACTTGTTATTGATGATTGCTCAGGAAAAACGGGAACTGTGGAAGTTAATCCAGAAAGGAAGTGGGAGAGACTTGAGACCTGAATCGTAATTTCCTCATCTAACTACAAAACTGATCTGCTCCTAAAATATTATTACAAAAAGGTTTGGAAGGCCCTCTGAACTTACAAAGAAAATAGATAAGGCAAGGAGAAAAATTAATACGCTTAAATTAAATATGGCAACAACAAATAAAACAACAGATTATTTGTTACATTCTATGGACTCCGTAGGAAAGCATTACACCCATTATTTCTTATTATTGCTCCAGGAAAGAAATGCACAGGGAAGGCAAAAATATGAAGTTAGCAATGATTTTTCACTATGAACCTTTCTCCAGGGATGAGTTACAAAGGAAAAAATGTAGCTTGGAAGAAGAGAGTTAGAAAGCGAGGATTATCTACGTTTATATGTTTAGTGAGACACTTGCACCCATACTTACATTGTTATAGGGAAACCATTCCATTAAACAGCACTTTTACACTTCTTTTTATTTTGTCTTAATACATGGAAGAACTGCTTACTCAAGAAGTAGTAAAATGATGTAAGCGTTATGGCTAAAGCTGCAGTAGGTAAGAAGACAGTATCCAGTACGAAGTGAACTCTTTCCAGAGTTAGGCTAAACTTCTGGTGTAGGAGCCAGGTATTTGTGTCTGGGTTAATTACCGGAGTGATTACATGCGTGACTGTCTCTTCACAGGACTACTATACACAGTTTAAGTAAAATAACCCTATAACCTGCCTCAGTATTGCTTAAATGCAACCGCATGAAGTTCAATAAGAGCAAGTGCCGGGTCCTGCACCTGGGACGGGGAAACCCTGGCTGCACGTACAGACTGGGCGATGAGACGCTAGAGAGCAGCCTAGAAGAGAGGGATCTGGGGGTCGTGGTAGACAGCAAGTTGAATATGAGCCAGCAGTGTGCCCTGGCGGCCAGGAGGGCCAACCGTGTCCTGGGGTGCATCAAGCACGGCATCGCTAGTAGGTCAAGGGAGGTGATTGTCCCGCTCTACTCTGCGCTGGTGCGGCCTCACCTCGAGTACTGTGTGCAGTTCTGGGCACCACAGTATAAAAAGGACATGAAACTGTTGGAGAGTGTACAGAGGAGGGCTACGAAGATGGTGAAAGGCCTGGAGGGGAAGACGTACGAGGAACGGCTGAGGTCACTGGGCCTGTTCAGCCTGGAGAAGAGGAGGCTGAGGGGAGACCTCATCACAGTCTACAACTTCCTCGTAAGGGGGTGTCGAGAGGCAGGAGACCTTTTCTCCATTAACACCAGTGACAGGACCCGCGGGAACGGGGTTAAGCTGAGGCAGGGGAAATTTAGGCTCGACATCAGGAGGGGGTTCTTCACAGAGAGGGTGGTTGCACACTGGAACAGGCTCCCCAGGGAAGTGGGCGCTGCACCGAGCCTGTCTGAATTTAAGAAGAGATTGGACTGTGCACTTAGTCACATGGTCTGAACTTTTGGGTAGACCTGTGCGGTATCAAGAGTTGGACTTGATGATCCTTAAGGGTCCCTTCCAACTCAGGATATTCTATGATTCTATGATTCTATAAATGTTATTCTGGAAAAGCTGAACACCAAGGCTCTCTAAGAATCCACTGCTTTACAGAGGACCAATAACACGAACACACACTACGTATATAAAAATGTGTATGGAATAGACCGAGGTCTCATAGGAAAGTGAGCAGATGGGATGACAGACAGCAATGAGGAGGTGTGGCATGACAAGAATATGAGAAGTTTTCAAACACAGAGTGGTAGTAGAGGGAAATCAATTAGAGAAGGTTGTGAAGTGTTGATTTTAAAAGTGGTTCAGAAACATCATAGAGTGAGAAGTCGAGAATGATGACAGCATTTGGGTCGATAGTAGGCATTAGATCAAAGGTAATACTACAAGAAGCGATGCATGTAATATACAGAACAGTAGGTACTGAAAGTAACCTTTCTTAAAGTAAGTAAATAGAGAAAAGACTAGTGGAAATACAGAAAAGAAAGAGGAATGTGTGGAGTAAGCACACCATGCAGAGGATGGAATAGCTAAAAATCCAACAGAAGCCAGTGCAAAATGAGGTTGCCTTTTAATAAGTTTGCACCAGCTGTTCAGTAGAGGATGGAGGGATTATATTCATTATTTTATAAGCTCAATTGCCAAATCAAACCTTAGAATCATTGGTTATGTTTGACTACCGCAAACAAGGATTATAGTAAATCTTTTGCAGAGGCATTGAAATGAAGCAAAAATGTATTTTCTGCCTCTCAAAATGTTTTAAAAAGGGATGGAGCAGAAGCCTTAGTACCTACCAGTCTAGAACCCTCCCAGTTCAACATCAGCCTAATGCTGTACTAGGATGACTACTGTCAGCAGATCTCCAGGTTCTGCAACGGATGCGACACACAAATACAAGCTCTTAGCCCAGTGGTGCTGGCAGAGGAGACCTCGCTGAGCCCTGGGTAAGCCACTCATCCACACACATTGACTCTAGCTTCATTATTTGTCCCCTCTGATCCCCCCTTGGAAGAGGGAAGAGGATGGCAAACATGGATTGCCTGTGTTATAACTGGTAGGATGTAAGCCTGCTCCGATCTGAAACCATTTAAATAAATGGGTCCAGACTCATGCCCAAGCTAGCTCATTAACAAAGCTTATGAGCTCCAACCAATTGTTTTATTAATAGGCATGTACAGTTTCCAAAATGGAGCTAGCCCACAGCTGCCCAGCTTTGAGCATAGACTATAAAGGCTGGATTTGTCTGATGTTATTTGATACAATGTTGGTACAACTTGTAGCCCTAATTCATCAGGGTACATCGGTAATTAAGTCAAAGAAATGGGACCACTCACAGGCTTGAGACTTGGCACATGCTTACACAGCTTGTTGCACTGGAGCTGCTAGAATGAACACTCAGAAAGATCCCTTGACAACGTGCTCGGTCTCACCTAGACCTCTTTCAGGGGTTTGTTTGGGAAGTATCTCATGTTGAATTATTGATCATATGTGTAAACAGATGGAAAGAACTGACCTACTGCCAAAGTGAAAACAAAGAACAAGGGGAGAAAAGGAAATTGTAAAGTATAGAAAAGGTGGGGTATGAAGTATAGACATTACCTATATTAAAGGATATTCAATGTTATTCTATAATCAAATAACAACATTATCCCTTCTGGCTCACATTAATACTTTGGCTAAATCCTTTAAGTAGATTAGAAAGAATTATGGGACCCTACTGGAGGAAAAAAAAAAAAACATGAACAGGTAGTGCGCGTGTTTTACCATAGAGGGCTACCAACCAAGTACAGCCTTGGAACAGAAGGAAGGGGGTAAGCAGACTTAGTTGGATTAACGAGGGAGTACTTAGTGAGAAAAACGAAGGTTTGAATTTATTTTTTTGGTTTACATTTCCTCTTCTCATAGCTTCTATGCTCAGCTGCTCCCTGTCACTCTGGACAAATTTCAAGACAAATTCCTTCACTCATGAAATGGTAACCCCAAGCCACTTAAGGAAGGATTGCAAAAACAATCTTCATGCTGCTTAACTTCATATTGTCGTGTGGCTTAATGTATTTTTTACACTTACTGGGTTATATTCTAGCCAGGGCAAGCTGGTAAAGTCCCACTGAATCAATGAGGTAGTGCTAAATCCTACAAAGGTTCCCCTGATTTTCACCCTCTAGTGGATATTCTGACAAACTAAACATATTACATTCTTCCACACTTCTCTATTAATAAGAAAAGCTTCAAACTATAACCCAGATCACTCTATAATAACCTGCAATAAATGTACAACACCTGAACATGCACTCATGTCCTCATTTTTTTGTTGTTAACATTCAAAGGATAGGCTTTGTCCAGGCCTTCTGATTTTTTTTTTCATTTTCCTCTTCAAGCAGTATTTATCAGACCTCACGCTTACCTACTTGGAGTGCTCACCTGCTCTAAATGCACAGCAAAACTCTACTCAGAGAACAATACATCCAGAAAAAACAACACCTTGTTTAAAAATATATAAGTACATTTTTTGTTTGAGCACACACACACAAAACAACATTTCAAATTCATCAAGGAAAACTTCAAGGACACCAGAGCATCCAGGACAGACTGATACTGACCCAGCAGAAGTAAGACCTATGACAACTTTCCCTTTAATCCAGTTTTCTTCTACAGCCACCTTCTGCTTACTCGTCTTCATTGATGCCCTTGTTCTTATTTTGAAATGTTCCCCAGACCTCTTTGCTACATCCTGAAGTTTCTGTACTCTCCAAGAAGCAAAACACCTCAAGCCCATGGCACCAAACAAAACTGAAAGCACACAAACAATGATCTCATTATTCAGAGGTGTACACATATCCCATAAAACTGGTTAAATATACTAATTTGTCAGAAGAATTTTTCATTACCATTACACCAAAAAGATTTACTATCTGAAGTACTGTATAAAACAATTACTAAAGCTAGGCAAAAGAGTAGCAATGCAATATTTTACTGCGCACAGAAAAAAAAAAAAAAAAAAGAAGTGCACATATTAGAGAATTATAAAGGCTACTGCAGAGACTGCAAATGCTTTAACAATCTATAGATGTCTCTTGGGGATTTCAGCTAAGGCCAGCTCTTCGAGCTGTGGGATAGAACTGCAATGGAAAGGCAAAGACTGCTATGATTGCAGGTAAAAAAAAAAATGTTCAGAACCTGCATGTGGTCATCAATCTAAGACATGAGGAGGTCTTGACAGCAGCTGGTACCCCCACATCCTCACAGCTGCTCTGGGACAAGGAGCTGGACACGAACACGGAAGCAGCTGGCTGCTGGCCAGCCCACCGCAGCCATGCCCGCGGCACGACATGGGCTCTGCTGATCATGACCATGAGGCTGCGGGAGGGCAAGGAAGCAAAACCTGGTTCATCTCCACTGTTATTTCAAATACAGTAACATTAAAAATATATTAAAAATAAGCAAATAGATATTTTTTAATCATTATTCACCACCTCCTCTATTCTGGCATGGGTATTGGCTACAACGTTGGTACAATTTTGCAACAGCATCTTCTCCAGAAATTATGAAAGATCTGGGTTAGGACTATAATCCTATTCCTGATTATCACTATTTTCTGATTTACTTGGATTAGAGTTATTCTGCAGATTTTCCCCTCCGAATGTGTTGTGCCTCTTATTGCTAGAACATGTGTGACCACCCTAGGGTAGCCTGCCACTCACAGAACAAGCTTATGAAATGTGCTTGCTGTGTACAGACATACCCTGGTGAAAGAAGGCAAATATCATTTTTCCTCTCTTTTTTCTCTTTAAAAAGGGCAATTCCCTGGAAGCTTGCAGTAACGTGCCATAGTTTCATGTGAAGAGCACAGCCAAGATTGTAATATAAGTGTCAGTCACTTGATTGGCAGCATGTAAGGAAGTGTTATTTTTCTCTTCCTCATCCCAATGAAATTCTGATGACAAAATTTGTGCTTATGAAGCTAGACACAGTGGTAGTTAGTGCTCAATAACAAAACACTTTGAGGATGTCTGCTGACACCTCCTATAACGAAAACTAACACAATCTAAACAGGGTGCATCCCTGTAATGCCCAATAAATTTATAGGCCTTTTTTTCATGCATGGAGCTGCTATTAAGAGCATTAGTCAGCAGTTAACAAAAGCACAGAAACTTTGTTTATTTTTGTTTTTTTGAGAGAAATGAGTTATCACTTTAAAATGTCATTCTTCTTATTAAAAAAAAAAATCTAATTAGAATTCTGCATTTTGGAGAACTGGGATCAGCAAAAGACCTTTTAGAAGTATATATCTGCCCCAAAAGCATGCCTTTGGCACGATGAATATTTCTGAAAAAAGACCCTTTGGTAGTGGCTTCAGAGGACCTTTGGACCATATTTACTCAAGATCCTGTGAGTAAATATGCCTATGAGATGAGTACCAAGGCCAGAATGAAAGCTAATGCTGGGATCTAGAAAAGAAGATTGACTTTTTGCATCCGTTCAGATGTTCTCAAAAGTGAAGCTGCCTGAACACGTGAGTGCCTTAGCCACGTATTGGTAATTCCTTGCTGTGTGAGGAGCTGGATGAACATAGACTTCAGAAATCCAGTCTGTAAATCAGGTGTAAGAGAGTAGCAAAGACTTGGGACAAAAGAGCAATAGAGCAACATTGGGAGGAAGCAATAGAGGAACCCGTCAGGCAAGGAAAACTTGAATTTGATACCGCCTGTGTGAAGCTCAACTTAACTTCAAAAGGGTCCTTGAAGACACAGACCATCTCCTCTACTCTGTGTAAAGCCAGGATTTGATCCATGGGGTCAGGATTGTTAAAGGACAGGAAGGGCTTGTTCACACAAACCATTCCTATGGTATCTTCTTGCTGGTACCCTTCTGAAATACCATCTTGGCTACTCTGGGAAATACTTTCCTCACAATGAGCTGGTTTGGCTCGAATAGTTTAAATTCCAGGGGGATCTTTGGAGCACTGAAATATATTAGTGAACACTCCTCACAGCCATCGAGCTGGAGGGTCTTAGGGAGACAGGTAACTGCCTGAAGTGCTGGGGAGCAGTGTGGGTGGGAAGCAGCTCAAGGAAAGGGTGGGCAGGCAAGTTTTTAGGGAACGTGCCATCGTACTCCCATGAAACTTCATTAAGGTTTAAGGTAACATCTTTACGACCAGTCGAAAATGTCATTCTAACACGACACTCCAGTGTTTCCATTTTTAGTTTTACTGCTCATCTATATGATCCCAAGAGCATGTGGGAAGCAACATACAAATGGGAATAATAGAAATTAATTACTCCGTTAAAATAAGTGGATAAAATCCAGGCCCTATTGAAATTAATATCAAAGCACTTTCACCAAGGGCAGGACTTCACTTACTGGATGTACCCTGGCATGAAGCCAGTGTCAGTAGATCAGTGTCAGGGTAGCTACAAATGACTGCACTGGCAGTGATGGAGTACAGGCATTTTCTATTTTTTCTTTTGTTTCCTTATTCCTATTAACACATGCAAATGATGTGCATTTCTGTGTCTTTTTTTGGTTTAGCAGCCTCAGTTAATTTGCTGTTAACATAGATTTTGAGCCAGCCTTAGTAGACACTTATTTCACCTTTTGAGGAGGAGGGAAGAGAGAGTAAGAAGAAGGGATGGAGAGAGATTAAGAATAGAAGAGGAACAAAGCACAGGAACATATACTGAAACTATTTTATTCTTACATTAACAACCTGAGCAGAAGCAATGAACTAAAATGTACGGTGTGGAAACATTCAAACAGCAGAAGCATTTCTAAACTCTTGACTAAGTTTGCCAGATAATTCTGTGTTGCATTTTTAGCCGTATCTTTGGACCTGCCACAAAACAATGGCCTTTGCATATCCAAGACTATATTTTGAACATATTTATCAGACATATGCCATTCAGTGGTGGTGGTTAAATGCTCTATCCGTAAACCATTATACTCTTCTATATTGTGGTTTCACTGCAACAGGCAGCTGTTTGACAGAAAATAAGCTCCTGGGGACAGCAGCAAATCAAATTAAATATATCTCTATAGAGCTATCATAGGGGGTTGCATGGTTTGATAGGCTGCATCAAGAGCAATAAGCACACAAAGGAAGAGCAAACCTGAGATAAATCAAGATAGACCAGATGAGCAAGCAGACAGACAAATCACTATTGGCTCCCTGAAAGTCATTAGGAGTTCTAGTGTTGATTTCAAGAGAACCAGTATTTCAGCTGTATTTTAGAAGTTTTTAATCCTATAAGAGTCAGGGAGATTATCTAATTATTGTTCTCTTCTCCCTTTTATAAGCTTGGCCATGGGAAATGATACTCACTGATACGCTAATAAATAAGTTTACTGAGAAAAAATACATGTGCAACACAATAATAATCAAGATTTGGTTCACTCTTTTCTAATATTTGTTTTCCTTATATAAACCCATAACCACCCTAGAGTTTAGTATGGGCTAAAGAAACAAAATGGCTTGATTGCTTCAGGGAACAGACACAGACATGTATTCATCTCAAACGTTAGGTTACTCTCATTAGGAACTTTTCTACAAACAAGATAATATGAGCGCTTCCTTTCCTCCTACTTTTCTATTACGTATGCATCAAAGCATGCATACTGGTATGTATGTATATATGGTATACATGCATCAAATACTTACTGGTATATGCGCTGTACATTAGGGAGGGAGCAGAAAGAGCAGAAGTGCCAACACAATGAATAAATCCCTCTTGATAAATCCTATTACATTAACAATGACCTACACGTACAAGTGTGCACTTCAGGGAGGCACAAAGTGTTCACATGATAACTTACTTCAATATATTTTCTATCAAAAGCCTGTTCTCTCAGTACTCCCTTTCTCAGCCACTTGTTTCAGCCTGGACATATTCAAATCCTCCATATCATTTCATTCTGAAAAAGAAATGATACTTCTATGTCGAAGTTCCAACAACCTTGTTCTGTTTTAAAAGCATTCACTCCTACATCATTCATTCTGTGGTTATTGCTCTCTCACCTGACATTTCACAGGCTCCTGATTGAACTCTGTAACTGTGGCCTACTACAATAGCCTTTCTTGTTTTCCCTGGTTTTCCGAGTGACCTTATCTTAATCAGATTCATAACGAAAAACATAGAGAAATACAGCTATGCTGCTCTGACTCACAGAGTAATTTCTTATGCTCAAATCTAACCTTTGTTTTTCACCATGGCTCGGTCAAGCATCCCCCTACAGGCTGCCTGGGAAAAAAAATGAAAGGAAACAGTGGACAAGTATTTATTGGTAAAAAAATGTGAGCAAGAAAAGCGCTAGATATTTCCTTCAGAACATAGTTAGGGAGAACAGGTATCAGTTTACTCAAGTGCATATTACCAGTATTTCACAAAGATGCTTTAGGCTCTCCCTCCCCACAAAGCCTCCAAAATCTTTGCTTGCCCAGGCTCGGGGGAAAATAATCAGCTAGTTCCACGAAGCGGTTCGGCTGTACTGCTGAGTTCATGCTCCTTGTCAGGTCTGCAGGGTCTGAGCAAGGATTAGCCCTACAGCAGAGTCCCTGGCTCCCAGGGCAGCATGCAGCACGGGGCAGGTCAATGGGATGCAAGCAAACTGTCACCCGCAGCATCAGTTCTGCTGTGAGTCACCAAAACAAAAAGGGGAAGGAGTGTGACCAAAGCAGAGCAGGAAGGAGAGTGGTGCTGAAAGGGGGCAACAGGCACCTTGGGAACCTGAGTTCTGGTGTCCACCTTCAGACCTAAATGCTATTCAGGCCTGTTCTCATATTTTCCCTGGGATTCTGAAGAGCTAGCTCCAGGGCAGACTTTCACAGGCACAGCAGGGATTTTTCCATTGTTTTTAAGTGTCAAGCAAGAGACAGCTGAGCCCCAGTTCATAAAGTTGTCAAGCAGTGTAGACTAACAGTCAAAACACAGACGCTCCACTTTGCACAAATAATGGGCTACGAGAGTACTAGCTCGAATCAAGTCGCAGACATCTCACGTTGGGCTCCCAAAATTAATGGGACACTTCTGTCACACATGGCTCTACAGCAGTTATCCTGCCTCTTCCCCAGCGGAGCTAACAACCCTGTCAAGTAGCACAGTGACATGCACCCCATGACCAAGTCTGCAACTACCACATTACAGAAAGGCTTGAGAGTGTGCCATAAAGAAAGCAGGGAGCTTCAGAATTTCAGTACAAGATCAAAGATCTATGGTGTAGTACGCATTTTGAATACAGAACTATTTGAAATTTGGTTAGAATTCAAAATACTTTTATTCAGAAACCAAATTAAAACCTTATATTTTCACTAAAGGCATTCTCTTAACTTTAAAATAAGTCTTTATGAGAGCTGTACTTCCAGTAAGTACATGAACTTTGAACAAGGCCATCTCTTCTGGAGAATATTCTTTGGGGAGAAAAAAAATAAAAAAAAATAAAAAATAAAAAATAAAAAAATTAAGCAAACATCTTAAATATTTAAATTGCATTTTAAATACTGTCCTGGGACATAAAGTCCATCTAAGTATTTTCTTATATACAGATCGTACCAACTGAATGATTTTTTTCACTATTTCAAGTTTTAGCATCATTTCCTTTTTTTTTTTTTTTTTTTAATTAAGCAGAAACAACCTAGGTCATTTTAATTCTCATTTTTTCCCCTTTATCTCCCCTGCATCCCCAACACTCCCAAATTCCAGCTCCAGTTAAGATTCAGTACATGATTCCAGCCTAATCCCCAGTAATTGGGTTCATGAGTTGTCTGGTTTACAAATCACATTGGGGTGGGAACTTTGCATATCTGTTTCAGCAAAATAGTTACCTTAATTTTTCTCTGTTCTTCATTAAAAAAAAAAAAATTAAAAAATTAAAAGGCTCTAATAGTTTGAACAACTGTAGTATATTAGATATATATATAACTTTTGATTGCCTTTTCTAAAAAAAGGAACCAGAATACCTTTTATTTTCTCATGACCCTACCAATCCAATAGCTGCCTAGTTTATCTGTTTCAGCAACTAGTTGCATATGCTGCCTTTCAGAGATTGTCCTTGTTAGTTCTATCCATAATAAAGAGATAAGAAAAAGTGGAAGAGATGGATATTCATAAATACTATACAGAATACAAAAAGGCAATACCTTTTTCTGTTTTTCAATGTGATGTGAGCTATTGCAGTGAGATAGTGCATTCTGCAGTTACTGCAGCTCCAGTCACATGAAAAATTAATGCAACTCCTTTAAAAAATTGCATTTGCAGCATTTATTACAGCCTTGAAAGCATGTAGTTCGTGTTTGCGTTTGGAAGGACTTCTCTGTGAGAAAACAATCAATACATCCAAATCCAACTCTTTCCAAGAGAACAAATCTCCCACTGACTTCAACAGTGGCAGTGCTTAAATAAGATCAGCAGATTCCAGCGCTTAGCAAGCCAAATTAAAGGGAACTTCTGAGCCTTACCTTAAGAAATCTGCATAGACAGCAAGCATCTGGTGCTGATACCAGGCTTTAAATGGGGTTGATAACCAGAGAAAGCTCGCTAAGATACCAGCTGTTCTTCCAGCCCTGCACCTCTGAGAGAATTAGGAGAGCTGTAGGAAACTAGCCAAGCTCCGGAGTAGTAGCTAATGGGTGGGCTGGTATCAAGTTTGAAGAAGGCAATGAACAGTGACAACTTCAGCAAGGTTTGACATGTGTTGTGTGAACTACCGTCTGCTGCAAGACTCATCAGGCGGGTAATGGCTTCTGGGCACTACCGTAACAAACCTGAGCTGAAACCAGAGCCTGGAACCCAATCCCACGTTAAGCTCTCCTTGGGCTCTCAGCTAAAATCTGAGTATATAAGGTTTAATAACTTAATAACTACCAAGGCAGATTACATATTGCTGTATCAACAGCATTCTCCAACTACTAACTAATGCTGATACAAATTTATTTTAAGATGAATAAGTATATGTTTGCTTTATCATTTATTAGATATTATGTGGCAACAAGCATTTTTTTTTTCTGAAGAGTTTCAGATATTCTAAATAAATTAAAAAAAAAAAAAAAGTCCAACTGCAAAGTACTTTGACTCTGACCCACTTGCAATTGCTCAATTATCTAAATGTAGGCACCTAGATTGGATGCAACACTATCGGGACGTTTTAGCTTGCCTATTACCCTGCGTACCATGTATGTAGATGGCTTGATGGAAGTTTTATGGTAGCTGCATGTGGAAAAATATCTACTGACAGGCACCTGAATAAGTGCAGAAACATGCCTGAACGTGCTTAAGACATAGGAGTTCCCTTTAGGTCCATTCATGAGTCCTCTTTCAAAGAGGGGTCCTAAATAGTGAGAAACATCCGTACAACAGCCTAGTGGTTGGCTCGTCTGCTTGAGAAACCACCTCTGAGTAACATTAATAAAGATTTTTTCTTCCGCCTGATTTTTGCTATGTTTGGAAATGAGTACCTTGGAGACATAACACTTCTGTACTATTTAATTTTTTGAAAAATTCAAATGTTTTGTTTTGTTTTTTTTTTTAATCTTTCAGTAAACGTGATAGCTCCTCATTCCTTATTTTTCTAGAGAAAACAATGCTAAAAATGTGTAACTGCTCCAGAGGTTTCCTTATCAAAGCACTGAAGAATCGGACCCCCATTATCTTAGTTCATCAGGCCTACTAAATCTTTGTACTCATTTCCACAAAGAGACCACAGGCGGCATGTTTTGTAGGCCGTGAAAGTCTGAACTAAACCAAAAGACTATAAACTAAAAGAGTATAGCGAAATACATAGAGAGTTTATCTGATTCAAGAAACACTTACTGCTTTCTTTAACAGGACTTTGTGATAGCTCAGCATCTGCAACTAATCTGAATATCCTCCCTTCAAACAATATTTTGGCCTCTCATTACCCTTCCAGGGCACACGCTGGAGCACAGTTCTGCTAAACTCGACACAACTTGTACCGATAGAGGCCCTACTCCTGTGAAAAGAAAAATGGTGTAAGTTGGTCATAAAACAAGCGTTAAGTGACAAAGTAACATCATTTCTATTGATTTGCTTTCAAGAGCAGGATGCAGCTGCGAAACCGCAATGTGCCTAACAGCACAGCAGCTCTCATTGCTTACTGAGGAAGCGAGCCACCACAACCAGCCTCCGCTTTTTCCTTCTAGACAAATGGTACCCCAAGTTGTGACAGAAGTGTTCTGAGAAGGTCAGGGATCCAGGCTGAAGGGCCAGGGTGGTCGGTGAAAGCAACTGGCAAAATGGGCCCCCTTGAGGAGGCGTTCACAGGACGTTGTGAGGGCCTGAGCAGGCAAGGCCGCGAGGTGGGTTTCTGTGAGGAACGAACGGCACCGCACCTTACAGCTTTGGCCTTTTCTTCACGCTATGGACTGCACCAAGTGGGGCAGCCCAAACACTGTTTACAGCGTTACATCGTGGCCTAAAGTCACAGTTATTTCAGCAGTGCTGGTTAAAAACCTGCACTCAAAAGCACTGCCTCCTACCAGAGCAGAAACCTGGTGGGACAGGTGAATAGTGTTAGTGCTGGGAGGGCTGCTGGCACGGTCACACACGGCACTGGTACAAAGCTGTAACTTTGCCAAACCATTCTCAGCTTTTAGTATGTCTCATTTTAGAACCACTAAGTGACAGATTTGAAGCTACTGCTCTTTTATTTTTGCCAGTTGTCCCCCCGTAAGAGTCCCGTGGGTGTTACCTGACAGCTATCAACGCCCTTGCTGCTAACAGCCTGCTCTTCAAAACCAGAGTAACAATTTTTACACGTTGAGAGGAAGGAGGGCAAGAAACTGGCCTCCTCTTGTCTTTTTGAGCTGTGAAGACACCCTTTGATACAATAAAATCCCTCTCTAATGACATGCTTATTATCATAAGACGTAGTACAGATGGTGAATATTTATTTTTTCTCTTCAGCATCATTCATGCTAAAATCGCTCTTTAGAAATTGGAAAATCCAAGCACTGCTAGATGCTTAGGAATCAATGACCAATGAAAGAAAACTAATAGCAATTAACAGCTGGTGGCTTTTATGAGCAGAGACTGTCCCACCTTCACCCTCATCTGATTTTTTTGCATTTAAAATTGTACCGTGAATCTGGTACAGAACTCACAGTAGGAAATTGAGCCTCCCATTGCTAGCTTATCAATAAAACAGATGAAGTGACCTCAGAAAGCGAAACACAATCAATAACCAAAACCATAACAATGGCTGAAGAGGAAATATCTCTGCAGGTGCTAGGGCTCTGATGGAGAACAGATGTTGGGTAACAAACGTACTTATCCATAACGGCTCCTGGAAGATGCTGCAGATCCTTGCCTTTAATCTGCTGCTCAGCCCCACATCTCAAGCACCTTAGAACAACAACTAAGAATTTTACTAAACTGAGTTGACTGCTAATGCAGGAAGCAACTATTAAGTCAATTCATGAGAAATGGGGCATACGCATAAGGTAAGACGGAAGGGGCAGACTTGTTCCCAACATGTCAGCTAAATTACATTGGTAGGCAGCTATGCAGGCAGCCTGGGAACCATGGGGTACAGGAGTTTATCAGAATTTTAGAGAAACTTCTGTGGCTGCTTTGACATGCCAAAATGACAGTATCTATCTTCTCAATTTTAGGAGTGATAGGAAGAAAGAGGCGTGCATGTTTCCCTCAAGCCAAGGGCAGATATAAGCACTGCAGAATAATGTTTTCTGCACTGGGTGTAAGCCAGAGGTCTTCGGACATAATTGAAATGATAACAAAAAGCTAGCAAGCTTTGTTTTTCTTCCTTGTAAGATATTATCAAATTATTGAACTAACTCTCATACATTTTGTTTGGGGCTTCAAGTGGAAAAAATTCATTATCCTGTAAGTCCAGCCATTAAGACTATTGCATTGTCTTTTACTTCCATCTGCAATAAGCAGGAGCCATAGTACTATTTGAACTGTGGAGAAGAGGTGGATGCACATTTCACTGCCCTCATAGCTCCTCCTGTTTCAAAAAAAAAAAGAAAAAAAATTGCATTTTCAGAACTCTTCCATTTGAAGTAAGTAACCTGGTTTCTTCAAATTTCAAGAGCTTAAAAAAAAAAAAAAGAGAGAGAAAGGGTTCTCTTTCTTCATTCCTCTCTGCCAAGAGTACCTTGTACCTATTTTTACAAGCAACTAAATTGAAACCTGAACTGTAAAGGAAGAAGTATTTTTCAAAGCTTGGAAACCCAACAACAGAATGAAGACATCTTCTGACTACCATTCAGAACAAAAGTAGCCGATCCTGTAATAGTTCAGTGAAAATTTCTGTACTAATACAGTTATGTGCATACGTTCACCCTAAGGCTCCATATAAAAATCTGATTAGCAAAATGCCCATTCTACTTCAAAAAGAAAGTAAGTAGTTTCTTCAATCACCTGCTCTGATGCTCTGAATTGTTGACAGCTACCTTTTATGAAGTGATTGAAAAATGTATATGGAGTGTATACGTACATATTTAACACACAGTGTTCTCCCATATGTTCAAGTTCCAGGTCTAAAACTTGCACATCAAACTTCAGATGGAACTGGAAACCATCTACTTTAATTTCATAAGCTTCCATATGAACTACCATAAAGACTATACACACATGTGGTTGTGCAGACTACTTACGGTAACTATTGCCCCAAAAGCAAAATTAGACCATCACTTCCGCACGTTGGCCAGGATGGAGGTGGTTTTTTCAAAGTCTTTTACTGAAAGTTTCCAATACTTCAACTGTTTTAACCTTAGGCCTTAAGTCCCCAGCTCTCAAAAACACAATGAAGGCAACCTGGAATAGGATAATTGCCACTTCCGATGACCAGCTGCTGCAGAAAAATGTCTTTTTTTTCCCCCTCAAGAGAGTAACAGGCAGGGGATATACCCTTTCCTTTAACCATTGGTACTGTGAAATCTACCATGAACACAAGCTAGTTAACCTGGCTTTTCTCTGGTTAGAAGGTATTTATAAAAAAGATCCATGTAACGGTTAGCAGTCTGGAGGATGGGATTTTTCTCTAATAATTAATATTTTAAAAAATTGTAAAACCAATTATATAATTTCATTTTAGGAGAAAGGCTAACTTCTCATAGTAAATAAACTTACAGCTTTCTTCACTCCGGTTTTCATATAGGAGCAGGGACTCTACCACTTTCAATTCCCTTGTATAATTCTTCTCTCAAAAACAGGAACAAGATTTGACCAGAAAGGGAAGAAATCGGGAATTATATGACAGCATCAAACTGTGCTAAGATGGTCTTACTTCCATGGTGATACTATTATCGACGAAAGCTGTTAAGTAAATCAAGGTACACAATTAAATACACAACACATGATTTAATGAGAAATCTTGTTTTATTGGTTTACACATCACGCCTACCGCTTCATTAAAAATAGCTCTTTATCAAGTCTTTTGTTTGAACACTTCCTTCTTGCTCATTATATTTTAGCAGACTAAAGTGCAATTATAATATTACATACCTGCTTCCCTGAGAAGACCCGATTTTCAAGAACATTAATGCAAGGCTTTTTCTATGCTCCCAACAAAGCAGATTCAGTGAGATTTTTAGTGGGTTTGATAAAGGAAAATAGTAAGATGTTTTATGTAAGAGTGATGGAGAAAAAAACAAAGGTATTATAGAAATAAAATTGTAGACTACTGTTTTGCTAATATGTTTCACCCCCAAATTACTTTCATACAGTGCTTCTTTCCAGGTGCTTTGGTACCGATTTATTTATGGTAGTGGTATAACAGAGAAGCACAGCTCTTTTTGAAGCTGTGGTTTAGTGTTGTGGTTTAACCTGGCAGGCAGCTGGGCACCACGCAGCTGGCCACTCTCTCTCTCCAGAGTTTTTTACCTTTCTTACCCAGAAAGATAAAAGTGCGAGAACTCATGGGTTGAGATAAAGACAGTTTACCAGGTAAAGCAAAAGCCACAAGCAAAGCAAACCAAGGAATTCATTCACTGCTTCCCATCAGCAGGCAGGTGTTCAGCCATGTCCAGGAAAGCAGGGCTCATTGCATGTAAAGGTTTCTTGGGGAGACTAACACCATTGCCCTGTACATCACCTCCTCCTCCTCCTCCACCCCAGCTTTTACTGCTGAGCATGCCGCCATATGGCATGGAATAGCCCTCCGGACATGCTGGGTCTCCTGTCCTGGCTGTGTCCCCTCCCAGTTCCTTGTGCACCCCCAGCCTCCTCACTGGCTTTACAGCACGAGGAGCAGAAAAGCCTTGACTCTGGGTAGGCACTGCTTTGCAACAACTAAAACCATAGGTGTGTTATCACCACTATCTTCATCAAAAATCCAAAGCACTGGATCATACGAGCCTCTGTGAAGAAAATGAACTCTATCCCCACCAAAAGCATGACATTTATACAGATTTATCATCAACACAATAATGGTATTGCTCTAATATTTTCTATACAAGTTACCATTGTCTTGAAACTGACTGAGAATTTAGTCACCCTTTAATACATACCTCCAATTCATTTGTACTTAACAGGTGTCTAGAACTCGTAGTGACTCAACCACAACAAATCAGACTTTGAATATATGGCAATGTAAGTAGAACAACTGATAACTTAAATAATTTTGCATCCTGCTGTGCTGACTAAATTTGATTTATAAAGGATATTCTCATGTAAATATGGACACTGTAAGTTTTAAAGCTCTTCATAGGTGAAGATGCCTGTTCTTAGTTCTTTTAATACTTAGAGCTTGCTATTTTGCTGGAACTGAGACACGAAGGAAAGAACCTGTTCTGAGGCTTTAATGTGTTTTGTCCCCAGATACGCCGCACTATTACTGGCTGTATCCTCTAAGAAATATCGGTAGTTTACCATCATGCCACAAGAAGCTGCAATGCCCCGAGGGCTCGTGTCTCCCATCCAGTTTATCCGCCACAACTCAGCTCCATTCTGAAGATGAAAATTTGCTACCGGATTAAGAGCATAGCCACGATGTTTCTCTCCATACAAATACCAGGCACACAATCTCATAAGCGGCGAATGCAGTGCTTTGACTAATTTTTCTGATTTCACCCATTCACTGTTAGTTAACAGCTTTTTTAGAGTTTCAGTAGTAGAGTCCTCTGTGATCTCAGAGATTTCTTGGCGTTCTGATTCCGTAAAAAGTTCATTTCTTCCCAGTTCTTTTGTTTGTGAGGAGAGGAGACCAACAAGCCATTTTGTGAATCCAGGGATAGGCGACAGGGAAGAAAAAGCTTCTATCTGAGGAAGGTCTTTCTACAGACAAAAGGAGAAAAAAAACTCTTGAGTTCTGTTATGACTCACGATTAGAAGTTTGAGTGAAGATGAAGGATTCTGAGAATTAACTGATACACATAGACCAAAGGAGGGAAAAAAAATCTATCACACTGACAGTAACAGGTAAGTGACTAAAAAGCATTTGGAGCTCTAAGAAAATTTTAACACTGACTGAATTACAGTCCGCACACACCATTTATTTAAAAGTACTTCCATAGTACTTACCAAACCTTTGTTCTGGCTTATCATTTTATAGGCAGAAATAAACAAATGCAATCATGTGCCATAAGGACGTTATTCAGAGGAAAAAGATTTAAAAACAAATCAACATGTAAGTTTTCAAAACCTTTTAAATAATTTACTTTTTATGTTTAACTAATGAAAGACTGTTCATGATTTCAGTCCACGAGGAAATCAGTAGAGGTATGATGTTTGTTTTTTATTGTTGTTTTGGTGGTTTTATGTTTTTTAGGAAATAACTAACTACTTCCTGAAGTTTTGGGAGAGGTTCTTTATACATGCCAGCTACTTTTCATGCTATTCACTCTATGTTAGTTTTGAGGCAAAATAGCAAAGAATAGAGAAGGCTGTTAAACTCACTCTTACTTGGTTTTAACAAAACTGACATCAAAAGTCAACCCTATTCAAGGAGCAGGGGGACAAGAACTGAGATAAGCCGCTGATGAGGTGGAACAACCACTGTGTTTTAATTACTGTTCATAAAGGAGGCAGTGGTAAGAACAGAGACGTTTATCAGCATTACAGAAGCATCTTAATGTCAACGGAAAATTGTCTTTAAATGACTACAAACCACATTTTGTTCTACTTTAAGCATTTCCCAGATAACCATTAAAAAGTCATCATCACTTAGACGCTATCTTATGCTAGCAAATGTTAATGGCATGCATACTGCTACGGCACCTGAACTGCACCTGCACTGCTGCAGCCTCAGGTACCGCTGTGCTCTGCGCACCGCTGCTGTCTGTGGTCTGTTTTGTGAGGATACAGAAGCCAGGAGAAGCAGACGTGCCATATTCCCATTACGAGTTGCAGCACTAAGCCCTGCAATGTTCCTAATAGCTTCAATAATTGAAATAATACTCGGCTGCTTATTTACATCTTTTTCCTTTCCACATGGAGCTTCCCAAATAGAGTACTGCTATTCTGATGCCTTCCAGCACCACGATACAGCCAGTCATCTCAGACCTACCGTCTCCTCAGTTTTATGAGTTACAACTGCATAAACTGACTAACCTCACCACCTCCCCTCATCTGAAGTTCATTAAATAGAACACAGATACATAAGGCAAAGAATTCTTTGGGGAACAGACAGGAACTAGATCAGGAGACAGAAGTTACAAAAAATCATCCCATTTCATCTCCTTGGAGAACTGGATAAAGCAAAAAGCAAATTATTTAATAAAAACACTCATTTCTGTATCACATTGAACAAAACAAGCATTTCTGTAATCAGAGAGCCTGGGAGATCCTGGCTGGGTCATACTCCCAACAACTACAGCTACCACGGTCAGAGCGCAATATTACTGAGGTGTTGATCTCCTCTGACTTTTTCAAGTCTCCACTCAAGGACATGATAATGTTTTATTTTGAGAGTCATTCTGAAGCGTGTGTTTGTAGCAAGATTCGTGCAGTACAACAAGGTTTCACTGCATTTGGATTTCATAAAAGAAAAAGCATTCTTTGGAAATTGATTGAAAGAGATGTCTGTGGAAGGTAATTTCTGGTGATATCTTAGCATCTCTTTCCACAATTTTAGAGAATATTGCATTTATAAAGCAAAACAGTTATTTCTTACTGCAAACCATGGCCACATAAGATATGAATATAGCAAGTATGTTTTAATTAAAAAATATTCCTTGGAGAAGACAGTTCAACATTTTTAGGAAAGTTTCCCCTCTGCCTTTGAAAAAAGGAGCAATGACCATGGTAAACTAAAATATGTATGTATAAGTTTGAAAATGAAAATGAAAAAGAAGAAGGTTGTTAGAGGCTATCTTTCTCTAGGCAGGAATTCAATGAATACAGGATGTGTTTCTTTTGACCCAAAAATGGGATTATATTCCTTCAGGATTTTCCTTTTTTTTTTTTTCCCTGATTATATCATTTCATCCTATAAAAAGTAGTGCCTTTGAGAACACATTGCCTAGGTTTTTGATGTGTTCTTCACAGATGTTTGGGGTTAAAACCTGAGAGAGGAAGATGGAAGGTAGTGTTGAAATTTGGGAAGCTGAAATTATTCTTTCAGGTTAAAAGGAAAAACTGATTGGACCGAAAGAAAACGCTGCTTACCAGAAAGTGAAATCTAGAAGTCTTCTGCACGACCTCTATGAAAGCGCAGTATTTGAAAATACTGTTTTGGTACTGAACAGAACTAAAACTAATGGCTCTTCACACAACGTTCCCTGTGCTTACGTAGGGTAAAAATTCTGATCTCATCTCCCAGTTTGCAGAGGTGACAGGGTAACACAACATCCACTACGACAAAACAAGTGGATGATTTCTTCCCATACCTGTGTCTTAGTACTAACCACTGACAAGTTCCTAATTAAGTACTGCCATTTCGCTTCCTTATGATGTTGACTGCTCTTTATTTATCATTCACTTCCAGGAGCGACCTGCTCACCAAACCCAATGCAAAAATATTTATCAGGAAGTTGGTAGCTCCTGCTCTATTAATAGATACAAAACGGATTTATTTAACTAACTTCTCAGGACAGATAAGACATAGGAAAGTGACCCCATTCTGAAGCTACAGCACAGACTATTACATATCTGATAAATTCTTGACTGTAGGAGCTTATCTTAGCCGGCCACTTCTTGTAAAAATAAATAGATGCAGTGAAGTGTGCACATTTATGTTGTTGCTAAATTGATGTGCGAGTTTCTAAGACTATTGGTGGAGATCCATTAATGTTTATTTTCTTGTCAGAAACCCACACACCATTAAGAAGCAGCAGCTGCTCATTTTGTTTTGGAGTGGATTTTTCGTTTTGACTGTCTTTTAGTTTTGGGGCTTCTTTTTTTTTTTTTTAATTGCAGAAGCGTGCAGATTTCTCCTATTATCTAAAACTCATCTGAAACTGTCTTGCACTCTCAAAGCTGTAGTCCAAGGTCACATTTTTCATCAATGAAAGCAAAGCGTGTTTTGGAAATCATAATCTCCCCAGGTCACCTAGATCAAATTAAGGTAGCAATTATCAACAGTCCAACCAGAAAGCTAAAATCTGCCACCAATTGTTAAGCATTCTATTGAGTCACATAGTAGCTATCAGTTTTCTCCCCCAAATGCCACAGGCTATAAAATTCTAAGCAGTTTTCTCAAAGGCTCCACCAGTTATCTGTGTCTGTCATCTGCGGACTGAATTGCTATGATGTACCTTCTGCAGAGCTGCAGACCACTTAGATCGGCTATAAACACGTTCTGAATTAAATGTCTGTCTAATGAGAAATCTGTCTGTCTACTCTTTTGCCAGCACCTATCAGCTTGCTAGAAAGGCATCTGCCTGCTTGTTTTCTAGCACCCACGTTTTTTTTTCTTTAGTTTTCTGAGATTGTTTCAGAATCCATTTCATTTCCAGTAGCAAAACAAGCTTAAATATAAGAAATGGAAGAGATTATTTAAGCTGTCTGCTCCCTGCCTTATATGTATATAAAGTATAGCCAAGAACGAACATGTGGCCTACTCTCAGATCTGTACAGGGAGAACTGGGACTAAAGTAGCATCAGTGGATGAACAAATTCATCCCACTCCTTGCCCCAAAATAATCCAAAAAGCACATACTTAGACATCAGAAGTGTTTATAAAACCCTTTAAATTACTCGTGTAACAAACTTTCATCAAGCAACTACTAAAAAAAACATATTTAGAGCAGCACACTGTCACCCAGTATTTCCTTTGTACGTGACACAAGCTCCTTCCCTGAGGCCCTGTTATTCTCCGTTACATCCCTCCCTTTTACCCAATTGTATTACAATAACTGTGGCAGAAGCCAAATCGTAATGACTATGCAGAGATTAAGGATTCAACCTACTGAATGTACGCATATAAAGAGATGAAAATGAGGACCCATTTCTGTGACTCAACTTCACATGTCCTCCAGCTGCTTAAGTTAGTGCAGGACTCAAAGGGGGGCCGTTGGCTTCTGTGCAGAACCTCAGACTAACTGTGCTTAACACCGAGGGTTGTAATCCTCACCAGAGCCTCTACTGCTGCACTTTCCCCGAATGGTCCTAATAAAAATACATTTGCAAGAAATATTTTCACGAGGCAAGCTGTGATAGACAGTCTTTGAAGGTGAGCAGTGCTACCCTATATAAGTCAGCAGTGTATGTAACTGGTTCGGGAGAATTAGCAAGAAGCTTTCTAAAACTTAAGGTCTAAATTGCCCGTTAATGAGATTTTCTTTTAAGGAATCTGGTACTAACTGGATTTATAGACGTAACTTTATAGCGTAGATACTATCTAATTCAATGTTTCAGTACAGTTTTCAAAAGTCTTCCCAAATAAAGGCTTCATTGGGGAGGGGGAAAGAATGGCTATTAGCATGTTTCTAACTTAGTGCATGTCTTTTTCTGATCTAGTGATACACATTCATGACATGTCCGATCTAGAGCTTTTCTTAAGAGGAATGACAGATGAGAACTCAGTTTTGAGGTTACAAAGACATTTACAAGTGGAAGTGTCAGAGCAGGCTAAGCTAAGGCAAAGTCAGATAAAGGATTTTTACTATAGGGTAAAAAAAGTTTTAAGAGTTTGCAGTGTCTTGGGAAAGTTTGAATTGGATAACATTCTGCAGATCAAACAGAGGTCCACAGAAGTTAATTCAAACAAATAACAAGTTACAAAAGTGTATTAAGCATCAACTGCTCACGTACAATGAACAACAAAATCCTCAAGTCCTTCAAATGCTCTCTGCAAAGTATTTTAATTAGTTAATTTAAAGACAGGCTCAACATAACCTGCAACACCTGAACATTTAGCAGTACTCTAAGGAGAGATTTGTTTATTTCAAAGCAATGCAAAGGTTACAGAAAAAAATATTTTCCTACCAGAGACCTTATCTATTTTTTTTTTTTACAAAGGCAGCTGCAAGCTTAATGAGATGTAATTTCTGATACTAACAAGTTTTTTTTTTTGCTGAGACTACATTGTTTCAGCTGCTGTCACCAAGTCAACTCAGCACTACTGTTATATCATGTGTGCCTTCTCAAGTAAGTGACTATTATGCTGCTGCAAAGAATTATGTTCAATCTGAACATACACAACCTTGGAAAGTCCTTTACTTAGACCTGACCAGAGAGAAAGAGTGCACATGCATGCAATTTAACGCACTGAAGTGGGACTTTCAGAGGAGGGTAAAAAACAGGCTGCCAAGAGCAGTGCCGATCACATGCCCTGCCTTTGCCTTGAACCTAACTGCAGTGTAAGTATTTCACACTATAAGTATTTTGAAGCTGAAATGCACACAGCTTCTCTCCTCTGAAAGGTGAAGTCCGCTGAAGCAAGAGTCACCACATTTACAAGGAAAGCTGAATGAGTAGGCATCACAGAAGTACATTAAGTAATTCCTCACCCCAAACACTGATAACAACAGCATGAGAACTTAGAGTCACTTCACAGATGGGAAATGATTCTCGCAGATTTCAAGGCAACAGATTCAAGAACTCTGCTCTGGAATGAAGAGGAAGAAAGGAAGAATTGGGAAGATAAGAAAAAAATATCAAAGAACTGAAAAAAATTATTAGAGAACCACATCCATCATGGATAAACAGTCCTGGATTATCCTTCCTCTCGCTAGCTCTGTTCAGCCCTACAATGGCACCCCAAGAAGACAAGGAACGGTGGTTGTTACAGATGTAAACCAGCCTTTAACTTGGCCTTTCATTAAAATCACTGTACATTTCCAACAGATTGGGGCTTTAAGCCCTTTTTAACTCACAAATTATAGAACCAAAATAACAACACTTCCACGTGCTTGCAAGTGGTACTTCAAGCAGTTTGGGACTAAATTCTATCTTTTCACTCCAGACCTCACAAAAATTATACAGCTTGCCATCTACCTACAAGAAGGGGTCCTTTGCTGTCCAAGCTTTACAAGCTTGTCATAAAATACTACCAAATAAAAAGATTTCTGGAGAAAGGCATGAAATGTATTGTACTTTACACTTCTGTAAACGCTTTCTTCATATCCATTCAGCAGAGAAACAGATCTGCAGTGGATGTGAGGTGAAGCTATCTATCTGTTCTCCCCACCTCAAAGTAAGAGAAAACCATGCTTTGATTTTGAATCAGAAATGTGCCAAAGAGTCAGGAAGAAAAAAAGTCTTTTCTTGCGTTGTGTTCCCATCATTACTGTTATTAAAAATAGCCACAGTAACTGGGTGGGCTTTTGATTTTGTAAGACTGGTAAGACTGTATGTCCGGTCAAAGAAAAATTTAAATCAATTAGCTCTAACTACAAGGTGCAGGTTAAAAATAACATTATATGAAGTTGCTCGGAAGGCACAGTGACTGATGAGTGCCATACTTTTAACTCACAATGCAGAACAGAACTTGGATTTACAATACCACCTTATTTTGACTGTTGCTATTAAAAAAAAAGTGACTGGTATCTGGCCAAATAAGCCTAATAATGTGTATACAAAGATGGATCTCATCACTGTGCAATTTAAAATATAAACTCAGCTTCTGCATCTGAATTCCTACACATAAATAAGCATTCCCTTGCATTTCCAATTACATACACGTCTTACACGCTGTTAATGGCCACAACCAATTACTGATTTTTTTCACCAAGGTTAGTGTCAAAACTACTATTTTTTTTTTTTAATTTCTTCACTTATTACACATAATGTTATTTGTTTATGAAATGTGACTCAAGAGTAACAGGCATAGGACCAGAAATTCCGATTGGAATGGGACACAACAGTGCTAGTTATTTTATGCCTTAAAAAGATTCAGTAGAAGAAAAGGGCTGGAGGTGCAAAGCGAATGGGGATAATGTGCGTAAAAGTTCATAATGTCAATGTAGTATAAATATGTTTGATAACAAACAATAAAACACTACATAGAAACTTTATTTATTATAATGTCAATCTTATGATAAGCAAGAAAGTAAAAAAAAAATACTAAAATCGTTATCTTTCAGGTGTACTTAAATCTAAAAAGGGACAGCCCCTCCCCATGCTGATTGAAAATTCTATTGCTAAATGGTTAAAAAAACATGAAAACTGGGGGAAAATATTCTTAAACACTCCCTCCTAAACATCAGTTTGACTGTTACTGCAGTTTCATGCTTCTGAAGGACATCGGTGGCTAGCCAAGTGTACTGGGTGAGGTAATAATGGGCAGAGGTGACTTACTGTCCAGATGCGAAGTCTGCAAGGCCATTAACGGTAAGTAAGGACTAACGGAAGTAAGACGAGATTGGGAGGATTAAATTTAACTTTAAAAGGTCTGACCTAAAGGGAAAAGTCTGACCTGTAAATAAAAGCTGGTTTTGGCAGATTATTAAAGCCGACGTCAAGTTGTACAATCAGATCAGGCCTCCTGAAATACTGGCCTGCGCTCCCCTTCATAAATTTTCACCTGCACGCAGCCTGATCATTTCAGGTTGACTGAAGGATGAAGAAAAGTATCTGGCCTTGTTCTGAAGAGATGAGGAGATTAAGATTTCTAGCAACACACAACCAACTGTCAGTTTTTGTACTCCCAGATAGAATAAACTATATCCATGCAGCATGGAATAGCTTTGGGAATAGGAATGAGAAATAAGAGCACAGATAATGACAGTTGTTCCTGAATCACAAGAGAACAGCCTAATCCAGTTCTTAAAGGTGTCTCAACCATTCTGTTTTCTATTCATCATGTATTTGATGAACAATGAAGGAGGGCTGCATTTTACAGTGCTGAAATGTAGAAGCTTTTGTCTTAATTACGAATAAGAAACCAATTATTCTGTTAGACAAATCAAATTTCAGAACTTGGGTCTATGTTATCAAAGCATGGTTTGTCCGTTTTCCTTTGTAACCCACTCATAATTCTTCCAGTGTTGTAAGCAATTTAGTGATGGACAAATACATTGTCAATGGGGTTATTTTATGAGAGCAACTCAATTATCCAGAAATTATTTTTCAGATGTGAAAGTAGATAACTGCATGAATTTATTCCAATTTCCCCTCAGTCAAGATCAGACAGATGGCACAGCCTAATTATACCTGGACTATTGCACTTTAGACAATTAATTTAAAAGCCATTTTGAAAGCAAGAAGCAACAAAATTCAGCCAAAATATCCATTTAAAAAAAAAAAAACTTCAGGGCAGCCAGCTATGATTCAGTACTTGACTAATCAATCATTTTGTAGTAGTAGAAATTTGGTGCATCCAATTTTGAGTTTTTTTGTAAATAGAACTGAAGTTCTAAATCATCGACAATTTTCCAGGCATCATTGCTAATCCACAAGTTGGAACAATGAATACAAACACAGGCATTGACCATTACTTTGAAGTGGTATCCTTGTTAATAATTTAATACTTAAAGACTGTTAAATGAAATAATGTACTTAAAACAGAAATCTGTCTCTTTCACAGCACTCTGTATAAATGAATTTTCATTCTTTTCTCCTGTTACTTGGAAGACGGCTCTAAAAGAGCTAGTCCTAAAGCCACAAACAATAACCCTACAGCATGCCACCATATTGTATAAATTCATAGGTTTTCATAAAGTAACTGATTCCTGTAACTTTCAAGTGTTGAAGACATCTTCCTATATTTTAAGGAGTGTCTGAGCAAAGAGATTTTTTTTTAATTATATATTTTTTACCAGGCAAACATGAACATTACACATAACTAGCAGCAATTCAGTGTAACAAACAGAAAAAATAATTCATTTATGTAATGAAATTACTCCTACTGGAGCAGCCATTAGATTTCAAACAAGAAACAATTAGGTACACTGAAAAGAGAAGATGTTGGTCAAGGCCCTGTTAACACATGCTGAGCAGGAGGGCTCCTGTTTAGCATGTGTGAACAATACTCCACCCGCTCAACTGTGGGACAATAGTGAATCTGATAATACACACATCAAACTAAAGCTAAATTAGAGATACGTTCAACAGAAAAGTACTAATTTGATTTTTAAGCACCTATCCAACTGTAACGAGCATATGTCAACCAAGTATCTACACTATCTACCTCTGGCTGACATCAACCAATCGCAGAAAATGTTCTTCCAACTCTTTCCACGTTTTCAAAAGCTGTTCTGGTAAGAAGTTAAAAGTGTATCAGATCTGACAGTTCCTCACACTGATAGATGTGAGGAAATGGAAGCTAAAACAGCAATGTAAGGGGAGCACATTGGCCAAATGTTATGTTACATGCCACACCTACCTGCAGCTCCTTTACAACCCGTTTGATGAGGTGATTCCCAAGTTCTACACCTTGCAGTCCTTGCTGAGCCAAACTGATGGAGTAGAAAATTGCTGTTGTGATTTTCTCTGCATCTTCTGTTTCTAAAGATTCCACATCTTTTACTATGGACTGGAAAACGAGAAAGAAAACAAAAAATCAGTTGTAGTTATTATTCTAATTATGGTGAGGGGACCTTTCTTTTTTAACTTTCAAATGTATTAACACATTTTTCCCACCGTTTTATTCATTATTCTCTGTGAAAAACAACAAAAATCTAATCAAAAAGCATTAAGAAGAGCTACTTATCCATTAGGAAGTGCAGGAAATAACTGTAATGGGGTTTAAAATTTTCAGAAGCAATTGTAACTGCTTTGAAGTTTTAATCTCATTTACTGTCATTTCTTAATTTATTTCTTATCTTATTCTTCTTGTGATTGAAGAAAGCACCAAAATTTTCTGAGTATCCCTGTCATTTTTAAAAGGAAAACCAACTCTCTCAACTCCTTAAGAAATGAAACCAAACCAAGGCATACATTGTAATTTGAGCACTTTGCTGCGTACTGGATATATCAGTGACTGTACCTGGATGCTGCTGGAGATATCACTGGTTAATGCAACATGCAAGATTATCAGTGGTTCTCCTGGGATTGCACAGTGAGAAAAAAAGTAGCATCTTCTATATGGCCCAACTCGGCGCTTCAAATCAACCCAGTTTCTAACAGGATGCACAGCTTCAGAACTCAATGAGGGGAAAAGAAAAAAAAAGTGTTTGTTTTTTTTTGTTTGTTTTGTGGTTTTTTTTTCCCATTTAAAAACAAAGGTCAGCTGCCAATCCTACAAGCTCAGTACTTTTCCCACTGATATCAGCAACAAAATTCTCAGACCAAAAAAGGAGAATCAGGCTGCAATTCAAAAAAGTAAAATCCATCACCAAACTGTGACAAAGTCAACTGTAAAAACCTACTGCATACCAATACTCTCTAGCTTTGCGATATGCGCATTACAAGATTTCACTTGCGCCTTCTATTTGGTGTAGGATACCTGATTCAGACGACTAAGTCACTGAATAAGTGTGAACACACTTCTAAGGAGTTAGCTTTCCCAAACTACAAAGTAGAGACATGATCATCCTTGTAGAATACTTCAAAGTTTTCACAAAAAAACGTGAGAAAGGATTTCCAGTAATAATGCTGTCTAACACACAACTTTAAAAGCTCCGCCTGATGCATATCTTAGAGCATTTCTGCTCTTCTACTTCAACCTATGCTAAAATGTGTTTGTCACTAATACACCACCCATATACATTACAGTGTCACTTGCTTTTAAGAGTATTCAGATATTACTCCAGGGTGTTTTGTAAATGGTTATTTTGAAGATTTATGTAGTGTACTGGGCAGATACGAGAATGCAACATCTTTTATTTCAATAGGTTTTAGTAAGCTAACCAAATGCTTTAATATATCTTAACAATATATATACCTAGTTGAAATTAAATTTCTACTAGCACTCCCACAGCCACACCTTCAAACAATCATTCAAAACATTCTTTTCTCTACTATATTTGAAAGTCTAGTATGTTTGCCAAATAACCTGAAGATTAAGTGACATATTACAAATTCTTTTTATTTGGAAAAATCAGCTTGTATAAGACCTATTTTCTTTGCCTCATCAACATTTAAGTCACGTACTTACAGAAATTTATTTATAGATTCATTTTTTTTTAGTTTTAATATGACAAAATGCCATACAATTTAACTTTTATTCAATCATCTCCAACTTCATCACTACAATTTTAAGTATTAGACAGAAGGTCAAGAATAAGTGCTGTAGATCTGCTTTGGCAGGGGGATTGGACCTGAAGATCTCCTGAGGTCCCTTCCAACCCCTGCAACTCTGTGATTCTGATTATTTAAAAAAAAAAAAAAAAAGGGTGCTCTCTTCACAGAGTTTACAACCACCAGTTCTGCACACCTCACCAGTTCCAACCAGGGAACCAACTCAGGGAGTGTGGTAGAGAGAGTAACTGAGAAGGATGAAAGGAAATTCATTTACTAGAAAGACAGCTGTCTACACATGCAGCATGTATGCTGAAAGATCATAGTGTCGGACAACAGCTCCCCTTCACTGTTTAATTCAATCTTTGTAAGTGTGCTCTTAAGTGCATTAAATGCAACTACTCCTTAATTATTCTTTGCCTATGGCTAAGTATCGAAGAAGCAGTTATCTTGAAAATAGTGGATCTCTACAGTTAGATGTGTTTCATCACCACTTCACTCATGAGCATTAGGAACTTTCAGCACTTACTCGCTGATTTTCTGGAGCACTTCACAAGGTGATTGCCACGTGACCCGTTCCAAATTTAGGAATCCTGTTGAAAACCACTCTGAAAGCATGTTCTTCAGAACACCACTCATTTCCTGCACACAGGAGAAAGATGGACATATTTGCTAAGCAAGCTAGGTATAGCATACAAATGCACGTAGAAACAACCTTAATTACTTCAAACTACATCCTTGGGAAGTTCAAGGAAAACAATACATCTATTTGATGAAAGGCCTAACAGCTCAGCTTTTCTCACTGGGGACTAAAACAACGTCTGTTTACAGACAGAATGAATTTACCATCAGTAGTAAACTGCAGATAGGAAAATGGAAGATAACACAAAACAACGTAGATAAAAAGCAAACAATAAATGCAAGTGTTGGAGTAGTCTTGACAATAAAGCAGCAGCTGCACAGGTGCTCAGATGCATTAATTTAAATATCATGAAACAAGTCATAGGAAATTTGATGAAAATAAGGATTTTAAATTGAAGAAAATTTTCTACCTCTGAATCTCTTCTGAGTATTCAAGTAGGTCATGCCTTAGGAAGATTTCCGCACTAGATCCAACAGCACTGCAGCTGCACATGCCCGTCCATTCAGGATAATGAAAAGAAAAACGCATACCTCTGACCACTATGTACCTAAAACCATAGGATTTACAGAATTTTTCTTTTAATGTCTATATAAACATGAAAAATTTTGAGGAAGAAGAGCAAAAGGAGCAGCATAAGACTACAGAACTCAAAAATCACAACAGACTCGAAACAGTGTGATACTAAATTAAAGCCAATTCTAATATCGAATACTTGCAAAAGCATTCATCATAATAATGAATTTTATATTCTGTACTAATTTCCTACTGCCTACATTATTAAAGACTTTCTGTCTAAAATTCTTTGAGTTTAGAAAGTATTCTTGAACTCAGCACAGCATGAATATTCCTTAGAGAGATTCTAAAGCTTATTTTTCTTTCTTATTTTTGCTTTGCATATAGGACGCAGTGTGATACCAGCACCACCTTACCAGCAGCCTGAGCAGAACTGTAGGCTTACCTGAAACTAACTTAATAAATTAATTCTTTGTTGGTCTTGCTCAGTAGAGCTGTCTTTAAGTTACAAAATAGACTAGCTAGATGTCCTGAAAGTCTTCAGTCAAACTATACTTCCACCTGTGCTTGTATCACAAGGCAATATATGCTAATAAATGAATAAAAAAAAAATTAAAAAAAAAAAACTTCTTGCTTTTCTTTTGAAAGCTCTGAAGACTTTCAAAAATAACCGTACAACACACTGGTCAAATATCCCTTGGTGTAGTGACCACCTCCACATATTTCAGGATTGTTGGTGATTTTTCTGTTTGGTTTGTTTTTTTGTGGTCAGGGCACAACATAAGCCAGAAAAAGTTAGCTACAGTTGTCGGAGCTGGGGTCAAACCATCAGATTCCTGCGGCTCTCCCGGCATCCACCTGCTTTTTGGAGAAGCAGCGCCACTTCCAGCTGCAGGCTAGCAGCTAGGAGGGAAAGCTGCCGATGGCTGCACTCCCACCAGTCATTTCAAGCACACTGCTCCGCGTCTACTGGCACAGCCATGGCTCAGATGGCAACGAGTGGCTTGGGAGAAGGCCAGTTATACTACGGGAAGACTGGTACAAGTGGAAAAGGCACGAATCTGATGTATTTTGCCTCTTTGAAGCGGGTACAGGTTTAGCAAGTGCGCTCCATATGATGGACATAATGTTGCCCAGCTGAACTGAAAGTTGCTTTCCAAGATGCAGAACCTATTATTGAGCTGCTTTAGGTCCAAGGTAGGCTGGTATAAAAGCCATGCAACTGTAACAAAGAAAGCGAAGCAGATGTGCTTTAGGTAATGATTTTGGCAGACAGGAATATTGTTTATGGGCAATTGTAGCTCAATTCAAATAATCTGTCACTTGTAAATAATAATGTTTCATACAATAACAGGGCTGCATGCAGGCCAAAGAATTGTGCATACTGACAAAAATTCTTTGCGTAGAGAAACACAACATACTCTGTAGGATCCAAAATTCTGTTTAATTCAAGTCATTTTGAGCAAAATACTGAGTTGTGTTTAACATCGTAACATACGCTAAGTCACTGAAAGGTTCAATTCAAATAACAACATTCTCAAGTAAGGTTCTGCCTTTTCATAAATGTAGTTGTAAATAAATTATTTTAATTTCAGAGGACTTTCTAGCCATAAAATTATTGGCAATGTTTCATTAAAAAAAAAGAATCACACATTTATTATTTAGCAGCCCAATTTTGAATGTAAGCAACAAGACATACTCAGATTAGTATTAAAAATTACCAGCTATACTTTGGTTTCTAATAACTGTGTATAATAAATAGTGATTTTGCTACAATGTGGCAAAACACAGGCTTTCTGATCTTCACATCAGGTCCCTATTTATTGGGCAACAGATGGGAAATTTTATGAAAAAAATATTTTTTTTAATTAAGAAAACCTGCCTCTGATGAGGAAACTATTATTTCCATTTCCCTCTCTAACTACCAAAACAAAATATCCCTTACATTAAAAATTCATATTCACATGTTAACAAATAAATGTAGTAGGAAGCAGCAGCAACTAACACTCCATGCAGATCAAGCAGACAGCTCAGTTACCATCAGTAGCTTTATATTGTTGGATGTCTTAATCTTTTTTATTATTAATTTTCCCTCTTTTGGGGCATCATTTTTGCTCAATTGCACAATGATTACAGTGTACAGAAGTGTTTTCAAGTGACTTTATCACCTGTATATGTTATTTAATGTACTCTACTGAACAAAATATTAATGCTTTATCAACTACAATCAAACAGTCCAAGCTGTTTCTGCATTGATATGCTTTGAGGAAATACAAAAGTGTTTTATATTCACACCACAGTAGTGAGTAATCCTTGTTTTAATAGGCCTTTCAAACCACAAAGTAAGAACTAAGACCATCTAAGAAATATTTTGGACTGGGCAAAACCAAAATCCCAGCAGGCCATATAACGCATTCTATAATTTCCCTCCAGCATCATGAAGATCCATTCAATTTTATTTCCACATTTCGCTTTCAATGCAGATACAAATACACAGGTTATAAAACTCTTGCTGCAAGTTTGCTTTTATGTATGTTAGAATTTAAATCAAATCTACAGTAACTGAGCGGCTAGAGATGCCTTCTGATAGGTAAATACCAAACACTTTCTTTTTTTCATGCAAAAACTTTTAACTTTTGGTTGTTTCCTCTAGATAAGGGCTGCTTAGATCTTTAAAGGAAACTGCTTCAATATTCGGAGTGAACATTGGTGCCCTTGCCAAGGAGACTACAGTTATTTCAAGTCAATACAATTGTGCGAAATACATACAAATAAATAAATACATCCTTCTGTGGACATATGTAGGTAAAACACCTATTGCCACAAATATCTCCTCTCCCCAGATAGTCATGTACAGCCTACGTACCAAAAAATTCTCCCCTGAAGCCCAATTTCTCCACAAATATTTAAAACCATTTTCCCCAATTATACGTAGTGTTCAAACCTTTGAGACAATTAAGAAAAAATAAGACTAATTCAAGAAAATATGTAACTTTAGATCCTTGTATTTATGAGTGGCTGCTATGAGGGGGAAAAAAAAAATCAAAACAACTACGAGATTCTTCCTTTTTTCTAGTAGGCAAATATGAGAACCACAGTATTGCAGATACGTCGTAACTACTGCTTAATTATGGAACCAGGCTCATTTATAAAAATTCTTTTTCCATTATTTCTTGCCAGCAACTTGAACTTTCAACTGACTTTTTCCTAAATCATATAGAAAGATGAAGAAAATTCTAAATGTGATAGATCACTGTTTGCTACCAAGGATAATGTTATGAATTCTTCACCAGAGTCTATATTTCAAATGCCAGAACTGAGAAAACAAGAAAAATATATAATAAAAAAAACACACCTCTCAGTAGGAAGGAGCTGGGGCAGAAAAAGAACTAATGTACCTGGGAGCGTTCTGCACTGCAATACGGAGCGCTACCCTCAAACGAGAGGGTTTCAGCAAATTTCATGCTGGGCATTGTAAGGGGGAGGCATCAGAAAATTAACTCATGTATCAAGACACCAGGAAACGTGCATGGCCTGTGGTGGAAGGCAGGTTAACACATAAAAAGACCAGGAGAGAGAAAGAAAAATTCCAAACAGCATCACGAAAAAGAATTGTGCCCAGCTACACTGTAATTTAACTTTTCAAAGAATGCCTTCTGACACTACTGGTTTTTGGAAATGGTCATTGTAACATTATCCATAAGGCCTATGATAGTAACAACGGAGCCATATGTTTAACAGAAAAGAAAACCCACCTCTGGGACATGTTATGAAAAAAATTTTTTCTCTTCAATACATCTTCTATGTATTTTTGGTGGACTCTTTAGGAAAGAGGCTGCACGGCTTCAAAAATACAGTTTACTGCTAATTTTTGCTATCTGATTATCAACAACTCATCACCTTTTAAACATCCACAGAAAGACACTGACTATGTCATAACAACTTGTCACTGCAAGTACCAATAATTTTCTCTGTCTTGCTCTAGGTGACAGTTTTGCATTATAATAATGAAATTAAATATGAACTGAACCTCGCTTACAGCACATGCCTTTTCTTTGCACAGCATGCCATTTTAAGCATTTCCAACGCATTGTTCGGAGTTTATGTTAAGGATCTATGGAGGTCTTCCAGTAAGGCAGTCACCACTCTTCTCCGTTTCTTATAAATGAGCCTTTCTAACCCAATTTGCCTTACACTGGATCCTGACAGATAAGACACTTGCAGAATTTTTCTATGACTTCTGATTTAATGGACACTGCTAATACAGTTCAGTGACCTCAGTGCTCTGAGCCTTCCACAACTCTAATAATGAGACGCAATTTGGAGAGCAGAGCAGCGATGCACATATCACACAGTACATAAAAATCAGAGTAACTTAAGCAAACGTATTTCTTCACTTTAGTTGACGGTTAAGGTAAAAAGTCATTTATGAAACAGGCAACCAAAAGCTTTATGAAGGTGTCTATACTCAGGAGTAACTAAAAGACAACACTGCCCTGGTTTGCAGAGCTTCATCTATTGTGTTAATGATTCAAGAACAATGACATTAATGGAGAAACAATCGCCAGGTATTTTGCATCTTCTTGGTCTAGAAATATATTTTAAGAAATTTAGATTGACAAGAGTTCATCATATGTAATGATGATACTGCAGGATTTACTATCCATCCCCAATTCCAGAGCTTCTCTATACTTTTTTTCCATCTTTCTTGTAGTGAGGGAATCCAGTCAAAAGCCACTCTAAAACTGTCCACTAAAAGATCATAAGATACATCTTGTATCATGAGAACCCTTCTCTGCTCAAGACTTAAATCCTTTATTAAATAGAGAAAAAAAACAACAATCCCCACTTCAAAAATAACCTGAATATTGTGCCGTATCGATTTCTCTATTCTTGACGTTTAACCTCAGAACAGGTAATACAGTAACTCACACCTACGTCTTGAGTTGTCAAAGTAAATACGCGCACCCGCACACAACTTCTTGATAACCCACTTGAGCTGGCCACCTGCTAGTAACCAGCTCCACTGCAGAGACAGTCAAAGTTTCCCATGGGCTGGGTACTCCCTTAGTAGCCTCTAGTTATTCCGATGGTTGCTTGCAATAGAAGCAAGTAGATTTTAAAGGCCGAGCAATTCAGAAGCAAGACCTAACTTTTCCCAGACAACCTAGCAAGAAGAGCTGAGTAACACATAGCTTCACATCCGGGCTGTCGCGCAAAACAGATTAGACTAACATAAATGAAACTCCAAACTGAAAAGATGCAGTATCTGGAGTAAATTCTCACAGTCAAAACAGTCACAAACGAAAAAAAACAAGGCAAACCAGTTCTAGCTTAAGCTTTCCTGGCTATGCGTTACTTACTGCCACCTCTCACTTTAGCCCATATTACATTTGAAAAATAAATCTTACCAACAAGTGCAAAAAAATGACTGCAAGAACAGATTTGGAGAACTAAGCACAGTCATATGACAACACCAAACCTTTCAAAAATCTTTTGAGGAGAACCCTTTTATTGAAGCTTCGGTTTTGCAGACAATATTCTCCTACTTTCAACTGGGTTTAGCGTGTTTCTGACATAACATATTATTTGCTGCACATGCATTCAGATGTTTTACGCATTTCTGTTTTGCTAATTTTGCAAATTCAGCCTGATTTTACCATGCTGATCCAACTGATCTTACCATTCTGTTACTACTTCAGTCATGTGTTGACCACATTTCATTCAAATATCTCTTTTTTCAGCAAAATTAGGAACTCATCACTGACATCAAAAACATCCTTTTCTTAACAAACTTAACTTGGATCTAAACATAGACAAGTTTTAGTCAGTACATGTGACCAACTCATTGTCTTTCTTCCAGAGAGAATCTTCATTGCCTTCACAAAGTCCTGTCACTGCCTGCCACGTTGTTCTTTCTTCCACGCTCACTACACCTTGCTGCACCATATAATCATGGTGGATGTTCCAGCTCACCCATTTTCTATGCAGTACTGAACCGAGCCACGACAGAACTTCTTTCTCCTGTTGATATTCTTCACCATTAGCACGGCAGCTATGTCACTTGCGGCCCTATACCAGGCTCAGAAGTCACATCACTTCTGCGGTAAGTGTCTGGTGCAGCATGACACCACCTGGCAGCTGTAACATCAGCCACACTGTGTCATCCTGTGGCAGCGTGGCCCTTCCTCCAGTGCCCTAAAGCTAGCCCACAGTAGCTCGCAGCCCAGGTTCCCACTGGAGAGGCCGTTACTTCACACCACCAGCCGCTCCCTTCCTGCCAGGCTGAGCTGTGTCACCAAATCCAGCTCCTGTTGGTGCCATGGCCTGCGGGAAGCAGCTTTGCTCTGTTACACCAGTGAAGTGGGATCACAGGACACCCCACACCACATCCCCTCAAGCCTCCCCCGACTCATTTTGGGGACCCCCGGCCCGGCCCTCACCTTGACGTGAGGCCCATCCACCGCCTTTGCCGCCAGCCCCTCCACCAGGTCGCCCCTCAGCTCCACCAGGAAGCGCAGCCCGCCCTCGAGGCGCCCCAGGTGCTGGAAGAGCGCCCGGTAGCGGGGGGTCAGGTAATAGCGGAGCCGGTCCTCGGCCTGCAGCAGGGCCCCCTGCTCCCTCTCCTGCTCCCGGGCCTGCAGCACCTTGGCGCTGAACTCCGCCACCCGGCCGTGATCGGCGCCGAAGTCGCGGGCCAGGCAGCCGAGCAGCTCGGCCCTGCGCGACCCGGCCTCCAGGCCGCGGTAGTACCGCACGAACTCCGCGCTGCGCCGCTCCGCCGGCGGCGGCGCCTTCTCCTTGGTCTCGTAGGGCGGCAGCAGCGGCACGGAGCGGCTCAGCACCTCCTCCATGCTTGCGCCGCCACGCTCGGAGACGGAGCCAGCCGAGGACTGACCCCTCCACGGCCCGGCCGCCCTCAAAACCCGACGGAGGCTCCGCGGCACCGCCCAGGGCCCGAGGCGGGGCCCGAGGCGGCTTAGCCCGCGCCGCAGCCCCCGCATCCCCGCTCCCCACACGGCCGCCGCCGGGGCCAGGCCGCGGCACCGCCCACGGAGCTGCGTCGGGCGCGCTGATTGGCTGGCGTCGCAGCCCCCGCCAATCGGAGGCGAGAAGGAGAAGCGCAGGAGAGTGTGGCAAGGGGTGGAGGGGCGCTGCGGACGCCATTTTGGGAGTGGCGCGCGGGCGAGCGGTCTTCCTCTTTCAGAGGTGTTACGTGGCTCGCCTTCATCGCACAAAGCTTTTCTCGCCCTCCTTTCTTCACTGAAAGGGTGGCGAGGCACTGGAACAGGTTGCCCGGAGGATGTGGCTGCCCCATCCCTGGATGTGTTCAAGGCCAGGCTGGATGGGGCCTTGGCCAACCTGATCCAGTGGGTGGTGTCCCCGCCTATGGCAGGGGCTTGGAGTCAAGAGGATCTTCGAGGTCCCTTCCAACCCAAGCCGTTTTAGGATTCTATGATTCTAGCCTTCACTGTACAGCCCAATGGTTCCTATTCTTTCTTCACCTGTTGCTCCCATTTTCCATGCGCGCACTGCTGTTTCCCTCACGGCTCCTCCATACCCAGTACATGAGCTTTAGGCCAAGCTCCATGGTGAGCCAAAGGCCCTGACAACAAAACTTTGTTTGGCAACATGGATAATGCTGATTTAAGACTGGCAACATCTAAAACCGCATGTCCACATGGTCTTAAGGGAGTTAACCTGTTTGGGCTCCTGGAAGACTGCCAGCTTGAGTGGCTGAGCAATGTACAAGGGTTATTTCGTAGTCCCAGGACATCTGGGCCAGGCCTGATGACATATTTCCAGTCTGAAATAAGTGCATGAGATTGCGCAAATTCAGTTTTGTAATTTAAGGATGTAGTCCTGAAAGCAGTGTGCCCTCTGGAACCTGTAAAAAAGCCTCCAGTGGTAAACCCAAAAGTCCTCTTTGGGAGGAGTATGACAGGACTCTTTATGAACTAAGTTAAATGTGTACACGCTGCTTATGGGTTTTATATGTACAGTTTTACAAAGATATATTTGATTCTGACATTCCATATGCTCTATCCTTATTACTCTGACATGCCCATTAAACCAAGAAAAACATGTAGGTCAGATTGCTGTCAGTGAGATTAGGACTGAGCAGCAATTGTCCTCACTTTGGGAAACATAAGGATTCTTGATTCTCCACAGCTGAAGAATTGAAAACAGTATCAAGCCCTCTCTACCAGTGAACAGAGAAACATAAAAACAGCACCACTACTTGTGTGAAATATAATTAAAAATTTCTAGAATAATATTCTAGAGCTCCCAAGAAAAAATAATAATAATAAAAAAAAAATTAAGTGATGTCAGCAGTGTAGCACTGGGAAACTGAGGGTCATACGATAAGCTTAGATACCGTTAAGGGAAGGAAATATGACTCAGAAGGATTACAATATATGAAAAATACTTTTTAAAAAAATCCAGAGGCAATGACTTACATTTCAGAAATTCCCTTAACAACTTTATAACTCCATTTTCAGTAAAAGTAAAAACCCTCAAAAGTTGGCTGGTTACTGCTTCTGTTTCTCCTCTAAATGAAACAGGCTGTCAAAGCCAGCTTCTGTCTATGTCAGATTCACACACTAATATTTTCCAAGAGAGAGGAATTCCAAGACTTTCACCAATTAACATGATGATATTTTCACACGTACTGTTTAGAAACATGGATGCTGCAGTTTTAAATGGGTACCCATTAGCTGGGCACAACTTTTTTCCACATGAAAACTAAAATAAACCATTATTCATCAATGCTCCATAATGAGAGGTGGAAAGATATTTTATTTTATTTTATTTTATTTTATTTTTATTTTATTTTTATTTTATTTTTTTTTACATCGGGTGGCTAGAAATTGAACATATTCTTCTGTATGCTTGATAGTTATCTTTAAACTGCTGTATTTGTTTGTCAGATACATGGTCATATAATAAACCTCTTTACAACCCATGATGCAGATTTTGTTAACGTAAGCCTAAAATTTGTGCCAGAAGAATGCTTGTGCCTGGTTAGTCTTTCTGACTGTTCTTGGTAGTGCACATCAGCTTCTGAAAATGGTATTACAAAATGGTTACTTCTGCCTCATCAGCCAGAAAACCTAAAGACTTACGCGCATAGGTAACTACAGGAAGACGTGCCTCCTTAGTGTCTCAGGACACTTGAGTATCTATGAGTAAAATAAATTAAATCAAAGTATTAAGGTATTTACAAAAATATAGGAAGCCTTACACACCAGTTCAGTTTCTGTGTGATTCAATGATTCCTAGAAACTTTAGGAAGCTCAAGACAGAAGTGTTAATAAAGCGAGGGTGGTGGTATAAGTTAAAGGCTTCCTTACAACCTCCCAAGAAACAGCATTTCTTAGGATCTAGTCCAGTGTTTCTGGCTTTTAAAAATCCTACACAAAAATCCATTTTGATGACCTTCTCAGACTGGCCTTGGTTATTCTTGAAATAACATACTTCTCTTGTATAACCTACAGGCAGTTAAAAACTAGCTGCCTAGTTGATCTGCAAGTAAATACAGTGTGATGTAAGATATAAGGCTTTGTGAGGTAATAGATTTCTTTTGAAATCTTCTATTACTTCTTTTGTCCCCGGGGAAAACTATTATCGTTGTCGGCTGCTGCTTCAAAAATGAAAATAGGTCTCTTTCTCTCAGGGCCTGAGGGCTCTAATGGAGATTAAGGGGCCTGACCAGTTTCACCTGGGGCCTCCTCTCACACCCTGCCATGGCCCTCAGAGCTCCATTTTGACTCAGCCTGGAGTGTTTCAGACCTTTTCTGAACTAAGTTGTAGGAGCGTAGGTCTCCAGCTCAGGCAGAGCCCTGCCTGTGCCTGGCTGCGGGCCTTACTGATTCCTATCTGCATCACCACTTCCTGGCCTGGTTTTGGACTGCCACCATGGGCCTACCTAGCGGTTACCGTCCTGTGTTTGACTCTGGTTGCTGTTGCGAGGTCTGATTCTGACTCATGCCCCTGGCTTGACTTTACATGTTGTATTTACGCGTTGATCTGGCCTCTTGGTTGAAGGAGGCTGCTAGTGAGGCCTGCCCTGCTCACCCCGCTCAGGTGGCAGGCGCCTACTGGCCATAGCTCCTTGGCCTGTAGGTAGCGGCCAACCCCTGCTGCTCCAAGAACTTGTCTTCCTTGAGATAACAAAGACTTTGCTAAACTTGGGATACTTGGAAATCAATTTAAGATAGTCTTAAAAAGTGAAGTATTTTCTTGGATTTGTTGAAAAATATATATATATTATCAGAAAGCTGGAGATTGAAAGAGACTAATTATACTTTAGTAATTGTAACTTTTGTCTCCAAGCAAAATGAGAAGCATAAAAAAAAAGATTGTAAGTCAATCTGACTGATGATTTTTTTTCCTCTTTTTAATCAGTTCAAATGTTAAGTAAAAATAAAGAAGATAGCCTGGATTCTCTGCTTGGTAATTCTTCTGTAATTAAGATAGACTGATTTATGTTGGATGTGAATACAGTCCTGTAGGTTTTAGTATTTGCACTTACGTGCGTGCAAGTATATGTAAAATGGGAGTCTTAAATGAGGAAAAAACTGTGCTACTGTTAAAAAGAGTAGCAGAACTTCCATTAACTTCAAAGGAAAGAAGATGGAAAGAGGCATTTCCAATAAAGCCTGTGTTTATAACTGTTCATCCTAGAGAGATTTATAAAGCAATGTTACTCCACACCTGCCATAAGGGTATCATGACTTCTATTCTTACGTGTAATCATCAGGCATATACACAATTTCTTTTTCTAAGCAGAGCTCTCAAAGTTTATTTTTAAGTACCTACCAGAACATATTAAAAACATCGAACTATTTATTTTATTGAAAAACGGCCTTTCTCAGTTTGATATCAAGAAAAAAGCTGAGAGATGATAAAAGGCCTCTTCCCCTGTTTTTTCTTTCAAGGTTGGTGAGTTAGCAGTGCTTACAGTGTCATAACACAGTGGCAAGCTGCGTTGCGAGCTCTAAATGAGTTTGGTAATGGCTTTGGAAAGAGTTTGTAAAATGACTTTAAATGAGAGAATATCCTGTTTTGAAGATTTCATAAATCTCAGGAAGTATAATTGGAAAAAAAATGCTGCTCTAGTTACTTAGTAAAAAGCAGGATCTTTTCAGCTTTCGTAGTTGGCCTTCAATTATTTAGGCCCTCCAGATAGGCAATTCTATATGGCAATTTTGAGGATTGTTTTGTTACAACTCCCAGATCTCTCTGTTTAAAATTAGATAGCAATGTTCAATTGCCAGAGCTGTAGCCGCTGTTTAGCTTTAATCTTAATTTTAGATAAATATGATATTGTTTTATAGAATTACTTGGCTTTAAACACAAGGCTTATGCACAGAGGCAATAGATTAAATTCTTTGCTCTCAACTGAATAATTTTGTTAGAGCTTCATTGGAAGGCTAGCTGGGTTCAGTATTTTCACTTGTGATTCTTCAGATCTTCAAAATACTTGTTTAATTTGCCTGCAGAGAGTAGTTCTCTAGGTAACAAAATGAATTACTGAACGGGATAGGTGTCTGTCTTTAAGATCAGATCATTGTAATATTTGTCTCAAGTGATTAATCTTGCTGTTTTGAGCAGTTTTCTGAAATAATGGTTAAGAAGTTAAGGATTTTTTTTTTTTTGCAAGTTCATGAAAAATCAGAGCTTTCATGAATAAAAAAAATCTGATCTTGCTAGTTCTACTAACTTTAAGAATATTTATATCTGTCAGTAGGATGAGTATGTTTCTCACACTCAAATTTTACTTCAAAAAAAAAAGTTCTTGATTCTAAGAAGTCTCTCTAAGATTTCAGTCTATAGTTGAAAACAAATGTGATATTTTTATTTTCAGTCATGGGGATTAACTACAGTGTTGGAAGCTACTAATTTACAGATGAACGTTTATTTACTTTATTGTTTGATGCTTGATTGTGCTCTTACAGAATTTGATAGCAAATAAAAATGAGATATAGCAAATGAGTTTGTGTATGTACTTCATCCTTGTTACTCCAGAGTCCTTGCAATTAGCGTGGAATTTGGCACATACAGACTTCAAGCTGACTTTTTTTCTTTCCTCCCGTTTATTCTGGACTGATGAGAAACAACAACAAAACTCCATCTTCTATTGATAATTAACTTCTGTTTTAGCATGAAAAATAGAAGACTTTGAATATGTTAAGCAAAGTTCCTTTCCCCCCGCCCTCTTGCAAATTGCCATTTTTTTTTCTTTTTTTGTCTTTTCCTGACTTTTGAGAAATCTTAGTTCATGATTCAATTTTTAGATATTAGTATTTACCCAGTTTGTTCAGTTCCTTGAACTTGAGGGTATCAAGAAGGAGAAGCTGCATGTCTCGAATATGGAAACTACTATTTATTTCATTCCTGTGTTCAGTCACAGCAGCTGGATGAGAAATGTAACGAAATATTTGGTACTCTTGGTGGGAGGATGTACAGCTTTTCATCTTGTCGTGACATGGTTTAAGATGTTGAGCTAAACTCACCTGTCCTCTAACTTAGTTTGTGAAGCAGTTTAGAATATGTGAATTTTCTAGTTTTCATTGCTTTCTTCTTTTAATTTTCCATCATAAAAGACTAGATGGATGGCTCCATGCAGCCCGATGAGCCAGAGTGAGCTCTGCAGAGCTTAGAGCAAAACATGACCCAAAGCGCTGACAGTCAAAGCATTCTTACTGTACTAGAGGGCTAATTTCTTGTAACTGGATTATGTGCAAAGTGTTGCATTGCCCATGAGTGGCTTTGGCATTGCCTTGGATGACCAGTCTCTCTCCCTCCCTCTCTCTGATTAGAGTGATTTCTGTTTGTTTTCCATCCAATTCTGCTTCAGGCATTTGCTCAGTTAAAGGATTTACTCGATCATATGAGGAGCAATTCAGGATGCACCATAGTTACTTACCCTGTAAATTTTTCTTCTTCTACAATTGGTATTTAATGCTGCGGGGATGAGTGCAGGCTGGCTGTTATAATCAAATGAAAACTTACATGGTCTCTTCTTTGCTAAAAACATTCACTAGTTTTAACAGAATAAAGCAAATATTGGGAAACTAAGAGAAGTGGCAATCACTTTACACAACATGGCACCTAATATTCAGAAAACAAAGTGTTTTGAAATCTTTTGGTGTTATACCGATGGCAATTAAAATAATGCTTTTATATTATTGTCTTCAACAGACTTTATGTTGCTGGAAAGAAGAAAGGAAGGCAACTTTTATTTTTGAAAGTTATCTATTGGAATAATTGCGGTGCTTGGCCTCACTTCTGTTGTTCCACAATGATTTGCAATGTGAAATAAGCCCAGGGTCATATTTCATAAAGTTGCCAGAAGACTAATCATATGTGTAATGCTAAAGGTGATGCACTGAAGTGTTTACAGTGTTACTTTGTGTATAAAACCGATAATATCGAATTTGCAAGGGTGTCAAAACTGATGATACCAGCGTATTAGTCTTCATCACTGACTCTAAAGGTCTCTGAAGGATCGGTTCTCATTGAGGTCTCTCTGCCTTATTCCCATGGTTAATGTATATATTATATTGACTCTGTGTGTGTGTGTATATATATATTCCCATGTGTAAATTGCTGGTGAGGAGATAGTGATACTAATTTTTGTTATTTCTGTTGTTACCATGTATGTACTACATACTGTTTGCTTAACTTCTTAAAGTAGCTACAACTGTAGAACGAACAACAAAAAAAAAGGTCTTGTCAGCCACTTAATCTGGTCTTTTTAAGTGGTGTATGCAAAGGAGCTCTCACTGGTGATATCACTGGTGAGCAGGAAATAGATATCAATTAGCTTCTGTTCTTCTGCTCATCTCACCAGGTTTACAGAAGGGAATTAAATGCCTTCCTATCACCCAACTGACAGTGGAGGAATCTTGGTGCCTGTAGCCATCATCACCCAGCTGAACTAGCTAGCATGTATTCCCCTTATGCCTTCAGATTACAGGGCAGCAGGTTGCCTTTGTTTCTCCTAGGCAGTGGAAGGGGATTTCACTAAGCTCCGTAGGAGGCCGTGTCAAGTAGCCAGTGATTGCTGCTCAACTTGAGCAGCGCTGGAGGTACGGCCCCATAAGCCAAGGCCCAGCAGGCACCGAGGTGGTTGTTGCTAGACATTGAAATCTTTCTTGCTTAGTGCATTGTTTTTGTCTGCCAAGAATGGATCGTGCTCTAGTTTATGTACTAATACAAGGTGTCTTGGAGATTAAAAGTGTTTTAGTGTACTTACTTCCAAGAGTTGCACATCGTTTTCTTGTCAGGCTCCAGCCGATTTTTCCCTCCCACAGAAGCCTACCGCGGTAATTCAGAAATGGCAGATGTCGGTGGCCTGTCCCCATTACCGTTTGTGTTGCACAGTCACCAGAACAAAAGATCTGCACTCTCTGTTTTACAGTGGACAATATTTAGGTGCAGTCATGCTGCAATGTAAGGCAAGTTGGTGGTTTGGAAACACGAGAATGCCTTCAAGTGAATGATGAACATGTTGAATAATGAAGTGATTTCGAAACTGTAAGCTTGAGCAAGTATCTCACACCAGCAAACACTCAAATTTCGAATGAAGCTGCTCATTGTGCTGTCATTAAAGAAGAAAAAGTGAAAACCAGACACTTCTATGTCAATCAGTCCAAGGGCTAAGGCTCAGATGTAATACATACTCAGTGCAGAGAGCGGCTTCAGAATTAAATTTTGGCTGTGATGTAGTCCTTGTTCCTAGGCCTGAATTTTTGAGCCTTGCTGCATGCAGCTGATGTAATTCATGTGTACCCGTGAGATCTGCGAGCAGAGATTGAAATGTAAATTCTGTGCCCAAGTTTAGGGGAGAGGGGAGTTTTCTGAATTTTATACTAATGTGTGTGAAAGTACTGTTATGCCGTTACTTAGGGATCTAAATGCAGCTGGGTCTAGTTCATAGTTTTCATTTAAACTTTTATTGATTACTGACCCCAAAGAAATTACCCACAAACTGGAGCATGAAAACGTGCTGTGCGGAGGTGTATTTCATTTAACGTGATGGTAAATATAGTTATACAAGAGGGAGAGGAATCTTAGGGAGACTTGTCTGATGCTGCAGATGGTTTTTGCAAATACTGTGGTGGCTGGTGAAATCTCTGAAGGATAGGAAAAAAAAGTCAAGGCCACAACCTCAATTTAAAGCATAACAAAATTAGAAATTGAAAGGATTTGGGAGAGAATGCTCCTCTTAGGAGGAAATTGCGATTTTGTGTCTCTTGATATGCCACTGTATTTCTGCCCTTGTAATTGAGTGCTGTACCAAGGATGTACTGTGTGTCTGGTCTCCCTTTTTAGGGTGGGTGGAGACTGGGGCTGATAACTCTTCTGCACCACAACTGCGGGGCCAAAGCCAGGATTTGGTACAAAGATGTGCACGGTTGTGTGCGTGCAACAGAACATGAGTTAAGGCTGGATGCATGCTTAATGAATTCATTGTAGTACCATGTATTCAAAAGAGTTGGGTATTTGCACTGATAATCGAGGGATCTGTCTATATATATATATTATATATATAAAGATATATATGGATTAACAAAGATTAGTACAGAAGTTTGTGTGTGGTTTTTTTTTAAGTGATGTGTAATGCTTTGTATAATATTCAGGGAAATAAAAAACTTAAGGATTTAATTTCAGATTACCACTTGTATGTTATTTTTATAATTAATATAATTATACCTTATTTTCAAAGTATTTAATAAGCAAATGTCTACACTGTAGATGGGTTTTAAGAGGAACAACTGAATTTGTCACCTACACGATATTCTGGATGGGATCAGAACATGGATAGGATCCATGTTAGGAAGCAGTTTATCTCTGGAATTGCTAGTGATCTTTGGAAGTGGCATTCAAAGTAATTATGTGAAACAAGAAGAAAAGGCTCGGTGTTGTGATTCTTTTGTGGATATCTTCTTACTGCTTATTGGGAGCATTTTTAAAATTCTTCTGTTTTGCGTTCTTTGACTGTGACTTCATCACCTGCAACTTGGAGTGCTATTTATTTTGTGGTTACTGTATGTTCTTGGGGACTCTAAGGAAGAGGTTTGTAAGAACACACAAATTAATTTAATGTTGGGTTGTGTATCATTGTACAAAGACAATGTAGTTAGTAGTATCTTTTTTAAAACTCTAGGACTTGCTCTGCATACAAGCTTCCAACCATGTCTACTGTTGTACTTACCTTGAATGAGTGTTTCTTATTTGAAATCCCCTTCCAATTTGATGTTTTTTTGTTGTTGTTAATATATATACTTGCATCCTAACAATATGTGACAGGATAGCGGACTGATAAAGCACAAATACCTCTGAATAAAGGAACAGTTCTGTCTTATTAAATTTGTACAAAACATATATATATTGAGAGAATGATTTCATATGCTATTAGAGTATTTCCATGCAATAGCAGTTGATTCTGATGACAGTGTTTCAAATTTAATATTTTTAATGCATCAAGCATAGTTCTTTTCCTGAAGCTTTGACAGTCATTCTTTTCAAATGAACTAAAGGTTTCTTCTTTGCTTTGTAATTATTCCACAGATTAATATGTTGTAAAAGGGCTCATTTCTATGCCTCAAATTAAGCTAGTTCTGTTTCAGCTTTTTCTTAATTACTTGTGTAAGTAAGAGTCATAAACCCATGGCAGAAAACAATTAGAAAAAAAAAATAAAAATAAAAAAAATAAAAGGCGAGGGAGAGAAGTGGTAGTGGCATCTATTTGGCTTCTTTAATGATAAATTACTTAAAACTCTTTCTGAAACAGCCCCTACAAAGGAAATATTAAAGAACTTAATAGCCTATATGTAGTTTTGAAAAGAACATAAAGTTTTCAGGCAGTAGTCTCATCAGGGACCCAATTGTAAACAGTCTGGAGTGTACCCACTTAATTATATGAAAACCTGGCATGGTGCTCTGGGGAAGAATTAAACAATGCTAAACCTGCATCCCACACTCAAGTGGAATATTTAATCAAGTCAAAAGCTTCATTGTACCCTATAGCAAGCCAAGTTAAATCTAGGCTGTTAAATATTTTATTAGTGTTGATGTTCATTCTAGCCATATATCAGATCATGGTAACAACAACAGAAGTATTTCTCTCACTTAGTGTAGGGCTATGGTACGTAATTTTCATTGAAGCTTAGGATGGCTGTTATGGAAAGTGGCCTCCAGGAAGGCTGTGCTTGAGCTAGGAAGTGGCCTGTGCTGAACTGTGTTAAGATTGTCTGGATCCCATTCAGGAAAGAACAATTCATAAATGTGTGCCGTTCTTTTTATGTTGCTAGGCCCCATCAAATATATTACTGGATAAAAAAAAAAAAGGGAGCATTGTACTAGTCCACTGACACAGGCTATTTTTACTCAAGCCCAAGGACACCTCTAAGGAAGAGAAAAACTAAAAGAAAAATTGTGCTTTTTTTCCTTCAAGCTCAAATAACCAAAAAATATAGGTTTCCTTGTATGATACCTTTGAAGCCAGTCATATTAAAATTATTTAAGCTTATATTTTAACCTTTTTTTTTTTTTTAAGCACTCAGTGCTTTGGCAAGCTAACTTTGACAAAAAGCAGGTTTGTCCTGCAGTTTGGCAAATACCACGCATACTTCTATTAGCTATGAATTATTTGTTATGTGTTCAGTGTTTTATGATGCTTGCAGTGGAGGGGCACCATAAAAGCAGTTATATACACAGTACGTCAGAAATACATTTCCCATAGGTTTTGAAATCTGGGACATTGTTTAGGGATTAATGCACGACTGTGTGTCATAAAGTAAAATGGTAGCTGTCTTCTTACTTAAATGTTCATTTCAAAATGTACTAAATTCAGCTTTAAATATTTCTAGACACTAATGATAATTACAAATCCGCCGTTGTCTTTGGCAGTTCAACACAGATAAGCTTTGGGTGGAAAATGAATAGCTTTTAGTAAAAATAAAGCATAGGTCAAGCAGCATGTAAGAGGCCACATGTACCAATAGCACACACAAATTTTTAGTGATTTTTTTTGGAGGTTTTATCCCAATGACACCCATTAAATATAAATACTTCAGAAGTGCCAGTTAACTGAAAGTACAATGAAGTTATAGGTAACTGAAAACAACTCAGGCCTAAGGCCCAGCTTGGCCTTTTTCTGTTTTCTGATTCTTGCTCACACAAGGCCAAAGTAGGTTTGGGCCTACAATTCACACAGGCATTATTCTTGTGTCCACGGTCATTTAATTTATTAAAATAGAATTCAGTTTTCCTTCTGAAGAGGGAAATCAATAATGTTTTATTATCCTGTCACTCGATGCCTTTAGAAACCACCTTCTTACTCCGATGTTCTGCAGTAATGAAGCCTCCAGTGTTGCTCCTTCACATGCCTGTAAGGTTTTTGAACCTAAAACGACCTCTTGTTTATTATGTTCTGCAGAATAAGAGTAAATACAAGGAGGGGGGAAGATTCGTTACCTCATCTGGATAATTATGAATGCCATATTAAATATTCCTCTGACTTTTCTCCCTTCAAAGGTGAAATGGTTCCCTTTATTGCAGTCCCTGCGGCAGGGCTGCTTGAGGAGCGTGGCTGTCAGCCAGGCTCAGAATTGGTGGAGTTTGCAGTCGGGATAATATCTAAATTTCCCAGCCCTGAAACTTTAAAGTTTAGCTCATTAATTTTGTAACTGTTGGCCATCCTGTACTCTTAATTTAATAATAATAATAATAATAATAATAATAATAATAATAATAATAATTTTCAAATTCCAATGCACTTATATTATTTCCTCTGTTGATTTAATCAACTTTTTAAACTTTTTTAATCAACTTTTTATTTTTGAAGACGCATCACTTTTCTTCAGGTGGCAAGTCAAACACATTTGGGGGTCTTCATGTCAGGAATTATGCAGGCAAGTAATATGTAGTACGTATCTTCTAGATATACAGTCTAATCAGAAATTAGAAGGATAACAGATATAAAGGCAAGGTGCTTTGCCCAAGGTGTTGCAGCTCTCGGAGCTAATATGTTTCTTGCTCCATTTTCCAAATCTTTTGGCCTTTTCTGGATATTTTCCAGCCTTCTCCTTGGGTTTATTGTTCTCTTATGGAGGAAAAAAAAAAAAAATCTTTGCTTTTCCATTTCCGAGTCTGGATTGCAGGAGTGCTTTGTCTGCTTGTTACATTCATCTTCTTGCTTGCTGTGAGTACTGGTATGGATAAAATAGCTCTTCAAGATATCTAATCAAATTTTCTTTGAAATGGTCTTCACATTAGAGGAAGGCATTTTGTCTCCTATTGTATAGCTTCACTGAAAAGCAAGTGCATTTACACCCTAATCCTTCATTTAAGCACACTATTAATTCTGTCCAAATGACCTGTTGAGGCATATATATAAATTGAAAAGAAACTTTTCTCTGATTATACAATCAAATATATAGGGCCTTGTAGTAATGGGATCGTGATGAGCACAGTTAAATTGATTTTTAACAATAGCGTGTTGTGATAGGGCAAGAATAAACTGAGCAGTTCTGAAAGTAGCTCTGCTGCTGAGAACGACATCCTGACCCTCGTGTCGGTGCCTTGCGAGCCTGTGATCTGATGTCCTTATGCTTGTTTATTTTGATCTGTTTAATTTGCGACTGAATTTGCATTTTCTGATGGATTTTGGTGCACGTGGGTATTAGGTAACTTGTCAGATCATGATCTATCAACCTGATGTGTTTCAGTGTTTCCTCCTAGTTACTGACCGAAGTGTGCTACCCGTTGGTTTTACTAGGAAATAAATGCATATTTATTGCTCCAAGTCTGAGCTTTTTCTGATACTCATAAGAAGCCAGCACTGGGCTGGCTGCAGGCAGGCTGGTCTCTGTGTTGATGGATAGCTGTGCCGCAAAAGCTTTAATATAAAGGAAACATTTTTTCTCTAGAATGGATATAGAGATGAGGAAGGCCACTGAACTGATGGATTGAAACTGATGGAAATATGCTGTTTTGCTGTTTCTACAGTTTGAAGGCAGAAAAAGCTTGTACAACGTGGGATAAATAGCTTGAATAATGTAATCCTATTACTTTTTATATGTCTGTGTAGACAGTGCCTGTCTTGAGTCTCGCAATTGAAATACTAAGACCAGCAGCTTTTATCTAAATAGGAAACAAAGGTCGCATTAACCACTGCACCTAAAAATTTCCCATTTAGATTTAAGGCTACATTTTGACAGATTAGAGAATGCCAGCAACACACAAAACACTTTGTAAAAGGTTGCAGCGGTTAATATGCTGAGTTATTTTTCTCTGATTCCAATAGACAAAATCATGGAGTTCTTGCGTGAGAGCTTTCTGCAAGGTCTGTTCTGCATTCGGCTTGTGCCATGCTTTGCTTTTTCTGTTGCCTTCATTCCCACAGGACGTCCGCCTCCTGAAAAGTGCTTCTTTAGCAGAAGCCTTTGTGAGGCTTTAAGTTGATCCTTTTTGTTGTCGTTGTTCTGGTTTCTTTGTCTTATTCTTTGTGAATACTTAGCGAGAAGCCACAGTGGATTTCATAGGTTTCAAAAATTCTTTACTTATTTTAATTAACACTCAAGTCCTTTATTTAAATGTTAAATGCTTTTCGCTTCTTCTAGCAATATTATCTGCCTTTAATAGCAGGTTGTTCTTGTGGTGGTGGTGGTTTTAAAAACAAAAAAGCAGGAAGCGGGGTCACTTGACAGAAGTAGGAGGCAATTACAGAAGCCCTTCTATCAGCAGGTGTGAAGGGGCAGCAACACTTGGCAGGAAGGGAGTGAGCCAGCTCTGCTCAGGTCAGTAAACTTGGAAGCCAGCTCAGCTGCAGCCAGAAGAGCAATCCTGATGATGGCTTCACTCTGTTCCCTTGAGACACTGCTGCTTGAGATCTTAGATCTTTTTCAAGAACAGTATGAAGCTGCATGAGATTTCAGTGTTGTGTTCAATTAGTTCCAAGGATCTGTACAGAGAAGATCACATTAAAGAACTTTTAAATAAAAGATGGATTATTTTAGGGACTGAGATGGTACTAGCTTATCTGGAAACATCACCGTATATTAATTACTCAAGACCTTTTGATGTAATTCTTATGTCTGGTTATTGAGATTCTCAGTCTTACTAGTGTTTTATTTCATCTTCAGTAAACTATTGCAGGTGTACCCCTTAGTACTTTAAGCATTTCTTGCCATGGATTTGCTATCAGCATATTAAGAAAATAGGTACTAAAAAGCAGTCAAAAATGAGAATGAGTGTTGCTAAGAGTTGCATTTTAATGAATGCAACTTCACCGACTAGTGGAATCTCTAGTACATGAGCAGCTCACTGAGTGCTGAGATACTGGAAGATAAAGACTTTTTATTCAAATTCTATAAGCCATGCTTTTAAGAAATGTGGGTTTGTTTTCTTCTGGTATGCATTGCAACTTTTTTCTTTTGTAGAAACAAATAAATAGCTAAGCCTGAAGATAGTTACCTTAGACTTGCAAAAAGTTGTATTCCTGCAAACGTCTATGGAGGTATGGGCAGTGTTCCTGTGTATATGTACTTGAAGAACCCCTGTCATCTTTTGCAAATGATTGACTTAATTTCAATGTTATAGGTCATTGTAGTTCTTGTGTTTATTTATGCAGAGGAAATAAGTTCCTGATAAGCAGGTTTGTATCTTTTATGAGCAAACACAGTGTTGGTTGAATTGGGAGTTTTCTGCAGAAGTGTCATTTTGATCTACGAATCTTCACTGTAATGAGTGCAAAGAATAAAGCCACCACAAGAAAGAGATTAATGAAAACAAAATCCAGCTGTAGTAAGAGACCAGCAGGAACAGTCTTTAGATAACTCTGGCTTGAAAAAGCTGACAGTTTAATTAAAATCATTATTGGGAACACTAGGTAACACAGCTTTGCATTTAATAGGAATGTTTTGTAAAAACAAATGTGTGGCTAGCCAGTAACCAATTAATTTAAATTTTGAAATGGAGGATAATGGATATTAGTAGGCATTTTCACCATCATCCTGCACTGTTTGGTGTCTAGCCATGTTACAGGCACAATAAGATGGTGGTCTGGCTTTGCATTTTGCAGTCATGCAAAATTGAGTCATTTCAATGTTTCAACAATATTTTGGATGCTCCTGAAACAAGGCTATTGAAGCAAAGCTTATATATACTTAAGTACAGAGCCTTACGTCATGACAAGAAAAAAAAAAAGGAAAAAGGTAATTACTTGTGTGTTTTTCTTGTCCTATTAACGCTAATCAAGGATGTGCTTACTGTCTTGAATGCTTTTAATAAAAACCTGAGTTTCAGGTGGGATTCATTTGGGATGCAAGATGAAAAACTTTTTGAATAAGAATATTGATAGCTTCCCTTCAAACCTCATAGACAGTTGTTTCTAAGCTTATCTTTGCAAAGTTCATGCAAAGCTTAGTATATGTCTTGCTTATCTTTTGCGTGTTGTAGTGCTTCAGAATACTGCTTGACAATCATTTACTTTACACCACTGTGAGTGAATAAGAATTAATCCAGCTTTACAGCGAGGCTGAAAGAACTGAGGCTAAGGGATTTCCTCAAGGTCATCCAGAAGATTATTGGCAGAGCCAGGATTAAAACTTACTTTTTAAATCCTAAAAGATGAGAATTTGTTACAGGGCCTGAATTGGTGGGGGAGGCAAGGGGTGGGAGAGGAAGAGTCTCTTATGAATATATTAAGCATATTGAAACACTTTCTTGCAAGAAGCTTGTTTCTGCCCGAAGAAAACCGTGTAGGCATACGAGAAAAGAATTGAAAATTTTCTCTTTTTTTTTTTTTTTTTTTTGTCTTTCCTCTGCAATTCGTGGTGCTTAAGATTAAGTGTTGGGGCCAAAGTCTTCAAAGCTTCCCTTCTCATCCCCCTGGTAGGTAGGTCCCCTTGGAATTTGTGTTCATGTAAATGGGGAACAAGAACTTGAGTCTGGCTCAGAAGAGATATTTATATATGCTTTATTTTTAACCTTCATGTAAACTGCTACTGTAAGAAGATTAGAGTCAATCTGGAAATTTGACTTTAAAAAGAAGTCTATGTATACCTCTGTTTTGATGGTTTTAGTTGGCTCTCTGTCAAATATAGTTTAATTCTGCTAGGGAGATGGCTTCTAAACAAAATCTGACTAGCCCTAAAAAAATCCAGAACCTTGAAAGGCACACATATCATTAGTAGGAGGCTTTCTTGTGTGCACGCAGCGGGGGTTAGATGCCAATGATTCTTTGTGATGTTACTATAGTGTGTGGCTTTCTATTTATGCTGTAAAGCGTGTTCGTATATCAGGAAGCTAAATGAAGGGAGAGTCTTCATTAGCACTCATTTTCCCCCTGTTTTTCTAGGCAGTCACAAAACTGTCTGTTGTCTGGTTCTGAGTTTAGCCAGAAGTCCTAATTAAAAAGAAGCATAAAAGCTAAAAGGGTGTCCAGGTGACTTGTTAGGCAGCCGAGTATGCCACATGCCACTGAGTCCACAGAATGCATATCTGTGGAAGCATTGACAAAACAACAGTACGTGGGCTATTTTGATTTAAAACAGTATTGCACTTACTTCATGCTAAAACACATCTAAGGAACCAGCTTTACAACCTTTTGTAATACTTCTTGAGCAAACCTACAGAGCATTTTTTTGCGTCCATTTAAAAGTTTTTAAACGGGCTCCTTTTCAACCTCCAGTGTTTATTCTAGTTAACTGCTTCGTAATGTATTTTTGCTCTTCCTTGTAGAAGAGTCCTGGATCACAGGTCCATCCTTGTGATTCTGGAGGTAAAGTTCCGGTTCTGGTAGGTTGCTCTACTAAGGGAATTCCTTAGGTGTTTTCCTGCCGAGGTGTGCCACAGAATTTCCCTACTTGGGTAAACCACAGGCAGCATAAATAGCTCTCAAACTCGTCCAGAGATCAAATGACCAGTTGACATCCCTTGTTGCTCAGAAACACCAACACTTTTCAACGACATGCGGTTATGTCTAGTACTGTGCCTCATATGAAGTAGCTTGACATTATTACTGCATATTGGAGCCAGAGTTCAACCCAGACATCAAAACGTTTGTTTATTCATGAAACTTGTAGTTGCCTTAAAGTTATGCAATAATTCAGAAACCGATCCTGAAAGGATAAATACTTCTGCGCATGTAAGGGAAGAGCTGCATGGAACATCTGCTTGTCAATTGCTTGAATTTATTGTGGCCAAATACTTAAGAATTTTGACAAAATGAACCCCAGGAGAAACTATTCATCTTCAGAGTGGTCTTTTGGTTATAATTTTGTATGTATAGAAACTCCATTAGCTCACAAATGTAATGGCATCATCAAGCTTTGCATATCCTAATAACTTCCTGGGGATTCCTCTACAACTAATTTGGGGAGGTGATCAGAGGATTTGGCATGAGAATGCTGTAATGCGCAGTGAGCTGAATCTGTATATTTTTGAACAATGTGTTACTGCAAATTTCTGGACTTCAGTGCACTGGTTATTACAGCACATCTGGAATTGCCTGCTCTTTCAGATGAGAGCTTGTATTCTTCCTGATAACTTATTTAAAAAAAAAAAAAGCTTGAGGTCTAACCATGTCATCTAACTGGGCAGAGATGATGACAGGTTTTTCTGTAATTTTGGGTGGGACCTTCCGGATTTGTTCTTCTTAAAGTATTTTATGGACCACTATGAATTGGAAAGTGTTATACCAAAAAAAAAAAAAAAAAGGCTTTCCCAAAAATATTTATTGCACTTGTGGCATTTAATCATAAGCGATGATGAGTATGTACCTGTTGAACTTCTCTTTTGCCTGGGACTTCAATCTGGATCATAGCTCATTGTGCTGAAGCTAATGCATCCTGCTGAGGTTTGCATGTACTCAGTGAGGCAGAACTTCGCAGCTGTAGCTCATGAATGAACCATGCTGTAACTTTTTGGCTACCCATGATGTGTAGAAATGGTTTCATAGTAAAGGAATTGTTTCCTGAGGCCTAGACACAAAGTCAATTTGAGGAGCCAGCCATAAAGCTCAAATCTCCACAATTCTTTAAATGTATCAGTAGTTACCTGATTTCTGTTTGAAACAGAAGCACTTTCTAGGGATACAAAAAGAAAATCGGTCAAAAATAAGTAAGTCTGCTAAGACATTTATCTGCAGGGAGAGGTGCATTACTGGCTGGTATGCTTATGTAATATTTACTTCATTTATAAATTCATTTATAAGCAGTCTTTTTCCCACCCTTTTAAGAGTAACATAATCTCATTGTACTTAAGTCTGTGTCATACATTTGCACCATGTACTGGGTGCTTCCAAAAATGTGGTGGAGATCTTGACAAAAGAGGAAAGAAGAACTGGAGGAAAAAAGACTAAAAAGTAAAAAGGTTTTTAAATCAGGGAACTGTCAATAACTTCATGCAAACTAAATTTAACAGCTAATTTGCTGGTGACATAAATATAATCCATGTAATTCATGCATCTAATACAATCTGTCACTTGTGTTTGAGGAGAAAAGCCAGGCAGCATCTAATATGTGGAAGAAATGTGAGTTTGTAAGGTGAGTGACAGAAACGTTCATTACCTCAGTTCTTTCCTATGGTGCTCCTCCCTTTTTCAGGGAGAAATCTTAAGAGTTTGATCCTAATGAAGTACCAAATTATTACGTTGAAGGATATCTTTTTTTTTTTTTTTTGACATTCTTGTCAAAACTTAAAATTGTTCCCATTCAAAACCAACCAAAGAAGAGACAGAGATTCTGACTTCATCCCTGTCCAAAGACAGGAAAGAGGCCATGTGCTGTTTGAGATCAAAGATAAGTTGATATCGAATGTGTAAGTTGATATCGAATCTCCACCAGTCTTTCCAAATTCTTTCCAGATTATGTACTGGATACATGTAGGGGAGTAAAAGGCTGTTACGTGGTCTGTGGCAGATGAGAGGCCATCCAAATGCTATAGAAGACAACTGTAAGGATGTGCTGCTATAAAATAATTTTAGAATAATGGTACAGTTGCAACTGGAAATACAAAACAGGAGTGAAGAAACTCTGGGACATTGCAAAATACTTGAAGCAAAACCTAACAAAATTTCCAAATTGCTACTTTATTTTTCTATTGCTTTTATAAACGACATATAATGATTGGTAGTACTGAAACTACAGAAACTGTGGTACAGAGCAAAATCCTATCAGTTGTAGCAGCAAAAATTGTCATAAACTTATCAAACCAATCCCATTGTAGAGAGATCAAGACACTGACTTTGGGTTATGATTGTAGCCAAGAAATGAGGGGTATAAAAAGAGCTGCCATAACTCATATTTTGGCTAATATTTCATGTTGCACTGTGGTTTGTTTTTTTGCTCCCTTGTAGGGTTTTGGAGGAGTGGGAAAATGGAGCATACAACAACCTTACAAAGCTGGTTTCTATAGCTAGGGATGAATTTTGAGAGTGACTTAATATCATGGCTGAGGGGAGATATGACTCTTCCAATTAACTGCATCCTCATAACAATGTAAAGAGCTGCTGTACACAATTGCATGAAAAGAACTTGAAAAATGTAGTGTAAAATCCTTCTTGCCGTGACAGTCATTAGTTCCTGTAAAAATGTTTTCTATTTATTATATGTTGGCATTTGGGAGCGCAGAGACACCATAGCACGCTGCAGACAATGTGATATTTGTGATGTGATAAATGCATTTATCCACAGGCATTTTTCTATTGGCTCAAGAGATGCTGTTGATCTACAAATGGGAAAATGTTCTGCTTGCAGAATGGCCAATGGAGGAAGCAACTTAGTACCTCTGCCTCTTTGCTCATGTATATTGTACTCCTATTATATTCTTTTGTTAAAGCTAATGGCTAGCTCTCTTCTGAATTGTATCTGTGGTACTTAACAACAAAGCATAATGAAGACAGCATATTGTCCATAAGCTATTCTTCTAGAAACATGGAAGCGCTGAACTTGCTTAGAGGTTTTTTAAAAACAATCCTTCTAGTTAAGTACTTTTAAGTGTTGCAAACACTCAAATATTTAAGCTTGAACAAGCAGTTCCAGCTTTAATCCCCCCCCCTTTTTTTTTTGAAATATGAAGATGAAACTGGAGACGTTTTGTTTCAGAAAATTATAAATATAGATATTTTATCCAGTTTTACATTCGCTATTACTTTGGGGAAAAGAGCTCATTGTTCTAAGTCTGCATAATACTTTGTTTTTCATCATCATAATCTAATTTTGTGTTGGCTCTTAATATGCATCCCTGTAAAAACATCACTTTTGTACCGATTTCGTACATATCTCACGGACTTAATCTTAAATGATTATTAAATGGTTGTTTATTATCAGCATGGCCTTTAAGATCCTCAGTGAGATCTGGAGGCTTTTGAGTTATAAAAACAAGCAATAGCTGCTTCAGAGCTAGGAATCTGAGCAGGTAGCTTGGGGAGGAGGGGGGAAGTGCATCTACTGTGTAGTTATCACTACTTGGGACTCTCTCAACAGAGTATGTCCTCATGAGAAAACAGTTCTGCCAAAAAGAAAACATTCCACAAGTACATACGAACTTCAGTAAAACTTAGTTGTGAAAGAAAAGTTGAAATGAGTCATTTCAATGAATGTCAAAACACTTCATTTCTGGAAGAGAATATCTTGGATTTTTCCAAGTATGTTAATTTTTGTACTATATATTTTAAAATATAGTGCTGAAATCTAATATTTCTCTTGACTCAAAATGCCTGAAATGTTAGTTTTATAGGAAACTTAGAGTGTCCCTTGAGTGAATTGTGATGAAAATTCATTTCACAATTGATGTTTTTGGTGGCTTTGACTAGGAAAAAAAAAAAAAGGAACATATTGTACTCTTAAACAGGTTTCTCAGGTGTTTATACTATTTTTGCATGGAATTCACATCTTAGATGTATGCAAGAGCAAAGATCAAAGCAAGGTATGCGAGGGAAAAAAAAAGTCAAGCAGGAAGAGATCAAGTGACATACTGGTAACCAGAATAAGGTTAAAACGTTAAAACTAGGCATGCGGGACAAGTTGGGCAAGGCTAGACTGAAAAGATGTAAAGGGTGGCTGGAACAACCAGTAATAGGAGATAAAGAACACTGCAAATCAGTTTGACGTCAGTGTCAGAAAGCCATTGCTTTTTTTGCTTCAGTCTTATCTGCATTTTGGAACCTTTTGCATTTCTAACAGCCTGTGCTGAACATTTTATCATGGTGTTAGAAACTACTTAATGTTTTAAAATCACTGAACCCCAAACCTATACTAAACCATATATTTTGAATTTTTTTTAAGCCTGTGGAATGTCTTGTTCTTGATTTAATAAAAAGGATGAGCTCATATCTTGTTATGTCATCAGGTTAAACCTTTAAACATAGATTGCCAGGTTTGTCACAATCGTTGCCAGTGAACATTTAGTATGTCTGCAGTGAATTAAGTACATGCGACAATAAGATATTAAGCGTTGGGAAGGAAAGCCAGACTAGGTGAAGTCACAATTCCCCTGTGCCCCTTTTGTGTATGACTGCCAAAGCTTCTCTCTGTGCTTGCTGTAATTCCAGCCGTTAATGCAGTGCTAATCACAGTAAGGGAACAGCTCCTATGTGGTCAGGTGTGGTAGGGACCAAACCAGCTTTAACACTTTCATGTTTGCTTCCAATCTGAGTTTGGTGATAGGTTGTAGGGGAGAATGTATTGATACTGTTTCAATAAGATGACTTCTTCAGATTAGGTTTTCTCAGATTTGACGAAGCCAAATATAGCATAGAAAATGATAGTATAAAGTCATTTTTTATTATTTCATGTTATTTCTGCGAAGCTCTTTTTATTATATGCAAAATAATTTGCAAAAAAAAGAGGGAACATTGGGTGAAAATACTACTGATGCTGCACTGTGAAGTCAGTCAACACTGTATTCATTGGCTGAATTTCCAATTCTTTTATTTTCCAATGTGTGCTTTGGATGAAAATAATGTATGTGCATTTCCCTAGTGTTTGGCTGAAACAAGATCATATCGATGTAGAATCGCTTCTGACTGGCAAAGCACTCTCTGTTAGTGTCAGTGATGGGGAAATACGAGGTGGTGTATGTGGTTTTATCACTGACTGTTGGTTCATCTTAAATGTGGCTGCATGAAAATACAAGCTCCGTTGTGTGACTTGCAGGAGGAAAGCATAACCGAGGGAACCTTTTTAAAGAAAACCACCACCAAGTAAAAAATGAGGATTGTTTTTTGCTTTCTCTTTGATTTCAAAAGGTCAAAGTTAAGCGATGATTTGCTTTTGAGTCATATATCCAGAAATGTCATTTGAATCTGTTTCAGTGACCATGTGCTGTTCATTCTTCAGTTCTTTGGCTTAGCACCTTATACTTTTGTGAACAATTACATCATCAGGGAATGATGAGATGGCAGTAAATGATGGTTGCTCTGCTAGGATTCAGGTCAGGACCCCTTCCAATAGAGGTGATGCATCATGGAAAGTCAATTCGAATAAATCACAAGATTTTCCAGAGGAAACGTAGCCAACCTGTCCTAGGAAAAGTGAAATTTTCTTAAGCCAGATCTGCTCCAGTCATAAAATCATTTTTTTCTATTGCCAGTTTAAGTCCCATGAGGTTGTAAAACTTGAATGTGGAGCAAGTGTTTGAAATTCAGGTGCAGTTCAGTTTATTATGGAGGTTTGGAATTTGGGGGAATAAACTATCCCTTGATTTGGCATAATCTGCGATGTTCACGAAGCCTTTCTCCAAAGGGGCTGGTTATAAAGAGTTTTGGAGAGCAGTTGTCTCAATGATCATAATGTTCAAGAGATTAAAAAACAAAATAATATTCCTGAGAGCACTAGGGAAGTGAAGCCAAGTGAATTATAAAAGGCTTTCCTCACAATTGCTCTAATTTTGTAGAAAGTGCTATACCTCTTGTAAGAGATGTCTTGTGTTCAATTCACATCCAGTGTTTTAGTACCAGACCAAGAGAGTTATAATTTCCTCCCCCAGAGGATAGTAATCTCACAGCAAAATATATCATGGGTAGAAAAAGAGGTACTAAGCTAGAGAAAAAAGAAATAAAATAAAATAACTTTTTTTCACCTAAGCTGCTGTTTATAATTAATGCACAACGGCCCCCTTTTGCAGTCAGTCTTTGTATGTCTTATTGAAGAGATTATATCCTTCCTTTCTTATGGCCGTGTCTGAAAGCCAACAGCAAGCTGTGGTCGTTTGAGCCTGTGGTTTTCGAAAACCTTTTAAACAGTATGACTTATTAGAATGGCTCATCCAAGCTCAGGATATGTGTTTGTTGTCTGCAGAATCTCAGCTGTATGTAGTGACAGCCAGGGAAATGAGTCTAACTGGCCGAAGTGATACTTGAAGACCATGAAATTTCTTAGCTTCGGATGTGCATCTCTAGGAAAGTATTCAGTCACAAAAGCTGCCCAGAAGGGGATATAAGTATCACTTGTACTGGTACGGTGTTCATGACCAACTGGCAGAAGTTTATGAAGAAATAAGCCATTTCTTATGCTGATGACTACATTTCTTAGAACTAACGGCATCTGTATGTCATCAGAAGGTCAGTTGGTCATTAGTTTGTATACCCCTGCCAGCTTAACACTGTTGTTTAATTAAGTTTCTCATGAGAAACAGTAAGACTATTAAGCAAAACCATACAATAATAGATGAATTCTCAAGAAGTAGTATGATTTAAATTAAGTGACTTTTGTGAAGTGTAACACAATTTTTAAAGCACCAGTTAAAACAACATTTTTTGAATTCGCCCCTAAAAAGATGGAACTTGCTGAAAACAGCAAGAAAAGTGAGAAAAAGTCAAATCATAATGCAAATTTAATGTTTCTATTCTTAGCCAAACTTAATCAGGTAAATGTATGTAGTTTATTTTTTACTTTTTTGCTTTTAATTATATTGTGTGACTGATGATTTGTGACCATTGTGTTACACAACCCATCGATTAATTAAGTCATCCTCTGCTCATTTTTTATTATACTGTCAGTTAACTATATTTTTATTTGGTTTTAATTCATAATATAGACTTGAGAAAAGTAGTCTACAGACTACACAGTAACTTTCACTTTTCTGAGTAAGAGGGTGATTCCTAAAAATTCTCACAGCAGGTGGGAGTAGTTTTGTGTTTGGAAAATACAAATACTTCGAATGGGAAGTTCCAGGTAAACACCCTGCATGAGCATTTTAACTTCTCAGGTAGCAGAGACACAGGATCTCTTGTTTTGGAAAGACTTTTGTTTCTCAGTGCAGACGGAAGGTGGTCATTCTTGGCTTTGATTCGTTCTTCTACCTTTTAGAAAGGTAAGGCCTTTTCTGTGTTATAAACGCTAAACATTTCATGTTTGAGAATTCAGTAATAAAGCAGAATCTTTAAATTTGTCTTAATGTATCAAGGCTGCAAAGAGAATGAAGTAGCAAAAGATTCCACTTTTTTATAGCTCCCAGTTATTCTTCACTGTTACTACAGAGAGCAAAGCTGCATTTATTGCCTCTTAGAGCAATACATTTTATGGTTATGTGACAGATGACTTCAGGCAGCACAATACATTTTCCTTTCCTAAGGTTTTCTTATGTGTGCATGTATGTCTGCCCTTAAAGGGAAGATGGAATTATCAAAAGGAATTTCCAGAAAAATAAATAAAATCTCAGGAAGGAGTAGAGAATGGTTCTGTCTTGAAATTAAAGTGAGAAAAAAAGCAACAAAAGAAATGGTAAGTACATATTAGAATTTACATTCTGGTTTAACAGTAAAGCATCCAAATGAGGAAAATCTAGTCTCAGATTCTTAAGCACTCTAGGTAAACATATGCAAACTGCCATTTGAAAGACTCGGTTGTCTTTTGTTGACAATATAATCTCTTCTTTAATTGATAATCACAGTTACACTTAAAGCAAGCAAACAAAACCCAAACATTTGAGAATACTTACCTCTCTTCAAATTTATCACTGATCAAAGCTATCAAAACAATTGCAGAAATTGCTATATTTATTACTTCATGTCTAATTTTATTTACGGACTCAAACTGCTTTGTCTAGCTGGAAGTAACTCTGTTTGCCGGGTTGTGGGATTTTTTTCCAAACAGGCCCCAAAGTCTATGTGACACAGTAGGTTTCCACCACTTTGTATTGTAGGCAGAATCAAAACAATATAACACAGACTCCTGGAGTTTTTTAGCAAAATGAGATCAAAACCCTAGATGAGACAGAACTTAGGCCTGAAGGAGACCAAAATTAGAGAGAATTTATAATGTTGTATGGGTTTGTAGGTATCACTTTTCCACTGTTTGTAATTACATAACTAGAGCTAAAGGCTTGAAAGTATAGTTGAGGACATGGAATTTTTCTGTGTTAAAGGAGAAAGGTCCAAAAGTAATCTTGACTCCAGGTTATGTTGATGTTCTTGTATGTATATGAAGTGTTGCACTGAAAAGTGTTGATTCCAATACATAATGAAATTGAAATGATGGTTTATGAAGGAAAAAAAAAAAAAAAGGATGTATACATGGGTTCCTTTTTGATAAGGAGGTCACACATTGTTTCTTCATTGTTTTACATTCTTGGAAGAGTGTAAGTGTCTGGTAATTTGACTGACAGTACTGAAGAACCTCTTAATTGTTCACCTGAAAAAATATTTTCCTTTCTTTTTTTTTTTTTTGTATTTTGCAGTTCAGATTAGTGCCTGCTTCTTTCCACTGCACTGCTTGTCAGTTTACAGATAAATGGTTCACTTCCTGCCTGCTCTCAGATTGATAAGTCACGACTGAAGTGCTAATAGCAATAAGAAAATTGCAAGGTAGCTTGAATGGCTAATGTATAGAAACAAATGTTTTGTGATTGTATAAAAATCAGAAGATTGAGCTGAATAGATTCTTTTACTTTTAAATTTGCAGTCGCAAGTTCATTGCTTAGTGCATAGAGGGAGATGATAGTCTCTTACATGTAATGGTGTTTCATTAACTTCCCTATTTATTCAAATTATGCTTTTACTGTTAGAGAACTGTTATGTTTACATTTACATTTTATAGTCTTATGTTTACTTAAGAGAATAACTTGAAAACATTCCACAGATGTAACAGCACTGAAAATCTGCCACAATCTAGTGAGAAAGTGCTTAGTTAGGAAATGTCATTTAATCAAAACCATCCACATTGGGGGGGAAGCACTTTTATGATAATAAAGGACAAGCTGCTGCATGACCAGTGTGCAACTGGAGAGTCAGTGTTTGTGCTTTCATTGGTCTTCGTGGGTGGGACAGTGTCTGCAAACGGTTAAGGCATCTGAAACAATATTTTACTTCAATAATAACTATAAAACCTGTCCCATCAGCTGCAACAGCAGAAAACTGACTTAGTGAAATATTCCTCTTAGTGGCTGGAAAAGTACCTTGCTGGTACCATCATCAGGAGACTTTGGGATGGGAAAAGAAATCCAACCCATCCCTTATTTGCAGAAATCCAGAGCTCATTTTTTGTTGTTGCTGTTTCTTTTCGCTTGTGTATACTCACTCCTCATCCCTCTTTAGGGCATCTTAACATCATTTAAAAGGCTTGTGGGAAGAGGCATCACTAAAAATGATACAAAAACATGTATTCTGTAATGAGAATGTCAAATCTTACCTGAATTACTGGAAGTTTGTAACCCCAGAGATGTGGCTTTGGATGAAAAACAGGTTGTGTGGGTGGTATATTTATGTGTAGGGCTTAATAAGGAAGATATTTACATGGGTACTAGTAGAGCATTACACGAGTTGATGTATCAGTGCAGATCGGATGATGCACTCAGTATTTTCTATATCAACCACAGTAACCTTTGTTGTCTTAAAGCAGAACAGAGTCATCTCCCATGAAGCTACTTTGCTACTGTTAGTCAGATTTCTTGTTTATCAAAGTATGGTACCTTAAAGTCAGAATAAGATTATCTCACAGTCACTCAGAACCTTTCAGGAAAAGTTCCCCTTTTCCAACTAGGGTATGGGAAACAGCCTATCTGGGAGTGAAGAGAACTTGACAGGTTTTTAGGGTTTGTAAGAGCAAGGAATGTCACATACCTGACTCGTTTTGATATGTAATACCAACTTGACAAGAAAAAATTAAGTGTTGGATATACATTAGGTCTTTCAAACTTTGCTCTTTTGTTTTTTTAAATTCATTCAAAATCATGGTTTTTACAAGTCTGGCTGCGGAGCAGAGTTTTAAATTAATGCACAGTACTTTGCTTGTATGCATGCCTTGTGTTTCCTAACAGTAATGAACAACAGGAGGCAGAATAACATGCGATCCTTCTGTAGAGTTAAAAGCAAATACCAAAATATGGAACACAAGACAGGGGAAATCCTTGGCTCCTATTATGAATTAGTTGCTTCTCAGATTTTTTTAGTGAGTAAAATACATAAAAGGTTTATTATTTTCCTCTGGGCGGTTGGTTACTCTCCACTTCAAAAAGCTGAACACTTTCCAGCACTAATTTAGCAGGACTACTAGCAGCCTTGCTATGGGATTTTTTTACTGAGTAGTTCCCTATTCTTGTGTAGCATCCATCTCTGTTCACTTTTCTTGACTTGCATGTGTTGTTCTAGTCATTTAAAAATTTCTCTTAAGACACCATACAGATTCATCTGTCTTTAGTATACAGCATTTGAACTGACTCTTCAGGCTATTTGAAGTATTAGATGATGCAGAGATTGCCAAGTCAAGATTACTCAAGTTAAAATGTGTTAGTTTTAAACCAGACAATGTAGTCTTAATGCGTAAGCACAAGATCAATTTTCTATAGAAATATATTTGTGTGTGTATATATATATGTATGTATATATTTATATATATATATGTTTTACTGAGAAGAAGTAGTCTGTGCATTGCTTATAGTAGAATTTGATCTGTGGATTTCAGGCCAGTGACTAGGATGTAAAGCTGAAGCTTCAGCACAGAACGTGTAGATTATACTTGAGTTACTGGCTCAAGGCTTTCCAACTTCTATCCTGGACACTTGAGTCTCCAGTTCTCTTACTGGAGCTGAGCTGCTGGGGTCTGGTGGTTGGAATCTACCTGCATGAGGGTTTTTGACAGATTTTAGGTGTCCAGTAATTATACGATGTGATTCCCGTGACTATCTGTTAGAAACAAAGATGTAGTGACTCTCTAAACATATATGTGGTAGCCTATTTTGCCAGTATTTTCTTTAGTAGCGGCAATGGCAAGTAGATTATAGTATGCTGGGAAAACAGCTGAATTAACACTGAATGGAAAAATAATACTTGAATGTGAACTTGAGCAAATCTGTTGTGCTCAGAGGATCTCTAATGCTAGTTTATGAAGGAGGGAAATGAGCTTTGGGGACCTTAATACTTGACTTTAAAATTACATTTCTAGTTCCTGGGACCGGTGTGTTCATGGTCCTTTCAGGTCAAGCTGCTGTAATTGTGTAATTGTCTCCTCAGCTCTACTCTAGCTTCTTGTGTGCATCTTTCTTCAATCAGTGGGAGGGTTAAAGCAATGTATTCTCTAAACAGATTCTTAGGCATTTTATCTGTGTTAGAGCAAGACAAGTAAAGATCATATTGGATAATTAATTATAAATTGAGTCGCTTCTCTTACAAATCTTCCATGTTCTCATTCCCAAGGAAGGGAAAATCTAGAAGTATTAATTGATATTTCTAATTAATAACATTCGCAGATGAATTCCAAGCTATGAATTTTGGCCAAACTACTCATTTGGGGTGTCAGTTTTCTCTGTGATTTGTTAGTGAATTCAAAAGGTCCTTGTTTTGCATTTTGGCTAGCTTGCTGAGTCTTTTTAAAGCAAAGTGAGAGTTGAAAAGTGCATTTCTAGAACATATTTTCAAATGAAATATCATTCTTGTAGCTTCAGGCTTCATAAATATTTACAGACAAACCAGTATCTGTTAGAAAATACTTTAACAGATATTACAAATGTAAGGAGAGAGAGAATTAATATGTGATACTTTATCATAAAGACATTTGCAAATAGATTCTTGCATTACTCCACTTGTTGTGGTTATTTGTTCTTTTTACAGTGGAGCAGACTAAAATTCTTCTTTCAATCTGTTTGCTGCTGTTATCTTTTGAAATGAATTGTGTTCCCCGTACAGCACCCACGATCGATGCAAATACGCTTTGATATTTTTTTTTTCACAAAGCAAGTGCCCATAAATATCAGAGTTCATTGCCAGGTTAGTACATATTGTACTACTGATTTTAAATTGGAGGACTCGCTTGTAAACACTTTCTTTTTGCATTATCATTTAGCAGTAGAATGATGTGATGTTCCACTACCAGTTTATTTCCAAGCACAGTTAAATGCTTGACCTCCATCACCTGAGCGTAAGAATCCCCTTCCCTAATTTTTTCATGTATATAGGACTCTCTTTTGTGTTTTGGATTGTTAGGTCCCTTAAAAAGAATGGAAAAATTTCCCATTTCTTGATGAAACTGGGATTAAATTCAGAAATCCCGGTAAGAATGTTATATAAATATAGTAGTTAAACTCTAAAGTAATTGCAAAAGGTTAATTTAAAAGGGCTAACTGTGATTCAGCTGCAATATTCCCAAACTGTATTTGAGATGTACTCTGTCTCGAGAGGAAGAGTGCATAGTGAATGCGAGGTCTTGCTGGTCAAGCTACTGGTCTTCCACCAAAGATAAAAATATGCACTTCAAAGCACAAATGGCTTCTACTTTCTGATTTTCCAAAGAAGCTTCTCAGAGTTTTTAAAAGAAATTTGCACAGTGTCAGTAGTTAGGGAGATAAAACCCAGCTCACTGAAATTCTCCAAGCTTTACGCTTCAGAGACATCATCAGTGCATAGTAAGGGGAATAAGAAAACTATTTTCTTACCTCAGTGCAGTATCTTGGCTGTTTTTTTGTTTATTTGTTTAAGTGAAAAGGTGCCCATTTCCCAAATGAGGGCTTGTCTCTACCAGCATCCTGCTTCATTGAGGCACAAGAAGCTACTTTGAAGGCTCTTTTATCACTCAGATGCTACTCATATATTTGCATCTGTTTCATAATGTTTCTTCTCCTGATTTGTGCTATTTGCAAATGATATATGGGTTTATCCCATATTTATTTTCTGTAGATAGCGTTCTCCTGTATTTATTTGTTTTGTATTTCTTTCCTAGAGCAAGTTAGTATTCATTAGGTATTCAGTCCCAGGTTATTGTCTCAGACAAGACTCAGAGTAGAGGTTTTTGCCTTTGATGCTGCGTATTTATTGTTTCAGAGTTGTAAAGGGACTGTTTTTGCTGCTTTTTTTTGGTTGAAATAAAGGTTATTCTACTAAATCAATATCAAATCTGACAGACCTGAAGTAGGTGAGTGCGTGGAAGCTCAATATTGAGAAAGTTTTGACTTCAGATTGGGATTTTTGAACTCAGAATTATAATGAGGAATGTAAGTGGTTGTTTTTATTCCCAGATTTTCATATTAATGACTTTTTAAAGCTGTTTACTTGTACAAAGATGACTTACTCTCATGACAAGATCTGAAATGTACAGTTACAAATCCTGTATTCGTATTCCAACATAGTCTACTCATGATCCTTAACCATTTTGTTAACCATTTGAAAAGTCTTTGAAATGTTACCCACTAGATCACTTCTACAGACTCGACAAAGCTAGGAAGTGGTGGTTTATTCACTTTTATGCATCCCTAAATTGTCCATCTTGTGCTGCAGACCTGGCAGGGAATGTAGGTAAAGGCTATATTGCACAAATAAGAAGCAAACTTGGTTTAATATTTACTCTTGACTCCTCTGCTGCAAGTAACTCCTCCAGTTTTAAGGAAAACAACGTCTCTACTTGATATAACTCCTGTGAGCACTGGAGACCTTTTCTGAGGGATGTATCTCCCAGGATGTGGATGTCACTCAGATTCTAATGAAAGCTTTTCCTCTGATTCAGATTTGTATGAAGCCTTGTAATTGAGGTTTGGTCCCCGATGCTTTAATGTTCCCAATGCTTGACTCTGAAAGTAGTTTGGCTTTTTCCTCCCTCTTTCAAAATGCTATTTCCTTCATGTTGATATATCGACTTACTTTCTTTGCCTCCCACCTTCCAACTTTTCGGGCCTTGTTGAAGGGAGGTTTGTTTATGAAGAACCAGAGTGCCAAATACTGTGCGACTTTGAATGCTGGAGGAAGCAACACGAGACAGAACTGATGAAGCAAATTTATGCTTCCTAATTCTGTGGCAGTGTACCCACATATCCCTTGATGAAAGGCAGCTCTTTAAAAAATAGCTGTCTTAGGAGAGCTCTGAATGAGCAAATACAAACCCGTTTTCTTATTTTTAAAGCTGTTGGCTTTTTTTTTTTTCCTGCATAGCTCTTAAACTTTTCCAGCTTTAAGATGGAAGCAGTTTTCCTTTTGTGCAACCTCCCCTCAGACGTGATGGAATTTTCCATCTGCCCTCACCTAAGCACTCCAATGCCTTATTTATGCCACCAATAATTTTTGAACTGAACTGAAACAACAGCACTTATTGCCTCAGGGAATGGGAAAGCCTTTCAAATGACTTAGTCCCTGTGGATTATCAAGTCTTATTGTATCCATATTCCTCCTGTCTGCTAGTGAGGAGCATCAGATTGCACTGTACAGATGTTTAGAGCCTCACGTTCAAGTAATGATGAGATTTCATTTGGCTGCATAGTTCTACCCTGCCAGTTTAAATCCACTTTTTTTGTACACATTTTGCATCAGTGTATTGCTTTCTCTTCTGCATGCAAGGGGAAAAATTAGGAAATTAAACCCCACTCTTTAGCTGCAAACTTCTTCCATGTCACTGTCTTCTCTTCTCATTCAAGGTCCCAAATCATGTTTTAGTTTAACTGTAGCATGCATGGGAATGCATGTAAATAAATCTATGGTTGCTTTCGTGGTTTTTAACAGGTAAAAAAGCTGAGCTTCTTCGAGTAAGCATATGGAGGAGGATCACATAAATGAATTGTAACTTCCAAACTCAATTTCATATTTTTTGAAATTAGATTACTTGCAATGTTAGATTATTGCAGGAATTGGATTTGGAGGGTACCTATGGCTGAATCTCAGCTGTTTATAAAGCAAAATCAGCATTCCACATCCATGATAGCTGAGGCAGAATGGTCAGCCCAGCCTAAGGGCTTCTCAACTCCTAACCACACAGTAAGTCCTCACTGTAGGAGACACAGAATGAATTGAATTCAGGACACTGTGAATGAGTCCAGGATAAAAACCCTGCTGCCTCAATACTGCCACTGCTGCCTCCTACCTGGGAGAGTAGAAGCAATAAACAGTTCATAGGCAGATCAGTTTCCCAGTGTGCATGCATATGGCCAGACTGAAAGAATTATAACTGTAACAGAGTGCTGAAACACGATAAATCTTTTCTGAAGAAAATATTCAGTGTTTATAAGGTGACCTGCGTCAAGACTATTTTTCTTCACTGTTTTGGTTAGGAAAAGTTCAAAGTTAACTTTACAAACTTGCGTTCAATTGACACAACGTTGTTGTGTTCAGCACTGTGATTTTAGCAAACTAATCGACTTAAGAATATTCTACATTGCAAAATTATTAAACATTTCCTATAGTCAGCTCTCCAGGGTTTTCCAGGGCTTTTATGCTTACATAAGAATAAAGCTTTCATCATAAGACCAAAGGTGTTGTGGTGGGGGGGGTTTAAGCACCAAAACCTTCAAATTCAGTGATGTTGTCCTATTGAGTGCCTTGTATTTTAAGTAGGTAGGTATTTTTTCATTTGTTAAGTTTCTGCTATTCACACAAACATTTCCTCTGAAATATTTTATCTAGTGATGGTGGCACCATAGTGTTCTGGGCATTAATTTGCTGCATTGCCTGAAGGAGCAACATTTACTTCCAGGGAATGTTTTCTGGGTAACATTTTTCTAACATTTCTATTATATCATTTGCTTGGTAACAGCAACAGCTGCCAAAGTCACATCAGTGCCAAATAACAGACAAGTTGTTATTAATGAGATGCTACTGAATTTGATTCCATTAATTTGTAAAGATATTATTTGGTCTGAGCCTAATCTTTGAAATCAGTTTTTTTTTCTGCTGCACTTAGAACCTTACTGTCAACAAAGTTTTGGATAATTTTGCCTTATGGTAGTAGCTAAAAATGTTTCATCCTTAAAATGAAGATGCTTTCTCAATATCTGCTTTACTGAGGACTAATATTGGACCAAGAGTTTGTCAAGTTTTTTTTAATGCAATACTAGGTTGAAAAAAACTTTGAAAGCAGTCTTTGGCAATGACAGTAGTGTGGTGTGTGCTAGACGTGATTGCTTTTATTTTGGGGTAGAGATGAGGCCGTTCTAAAATTAAGCAGCAAACAAAACCTGGAATGAATTAATGCTTCGTTTTTAAAACAAACAAAGCAGAACGATGATTTTATATGTTAGAAGAATGATGTCCTTTGATAACAAATTTAGACTGGCTATTAGGTTAATGTGACGGATGTCTCTCTAGCTTTTTCTTCCTCTGTGCTGTAAATAAAGGAATACTCAGGCATGGCCAGCATGGCGTTTTGCTTTTACTGTTCTGAGGATTTGCCTTTCTGGGAGTTAGGATCACATCAAATCCTTGCCAGAGGTAATAAAGTGAACAAAGAACTCTGTTGTTTAGCCCCTAGAAATGTATTTGTCCTGCTAACAACTCCCAGTAGGTGTCTGTAAAAAGTTTGCCTGCTCTGTTATGAATTGCAGATGGGAGGAGAAGAAATATGAAGATGTGATTGAATGGAAGATTCTGGAAAAACGGAGTCTGTTGTTTGACACAGCCTCTGGCCCACTGCCTGGAGATGTAATGTTTTTTTATGATGGTAATCACCTACTTGACGAGATTATTGATCAACGGGCCTTAATGTCTTGTGTAATGAGCTCATGAGCACTAATTGTTTCAGTATGGATTTTTATTTGGTATCAAGGTAGCTACTGAAACAAGTTTGGTAGTTTATATAATTGATTTGTTCCAAGAGATCCAAATGCTGAATCAACTAACAGTAACATATTAAAAAAAAACAAAAGTAAAATTAATCTTAAGCCTGCCAAGCAAGCTGCTTTCTGCTATAACCTCTTTAATAAGAGAACTGTGAGATAGATCAGTAGTAGGATTATTTTAAATGTTCTTGAAACCATCTTTTGTCTACCTTCTCTTCGTACATTACGCCTTTTAAAAATAAAACAGTGCTTATTCATTAAATCCCATAATAAAAATGTTTTCTCGTACAACTGTGCATACACAGTTCTGATGCAAAGGCTATCAGAATAATTGAAATCTACCTACTACCTTGGAGGGCTTTAGATCTGACCTGTGTAATAGTGGTGGCTGTCTGCATGGAGGGAATTAGGGGTGCCGGGGGGGAATCTGAGTATTTCATGAAGGTAACCCTGGGCGTAAGGATGTGGCAGCTACCTCCTTGTACAAACGAACTCGAAACGAATGATTGCAGTTTGCTCTAAAATGTCAAAGCCCTGACAGAACCAGTTCTGAACACATACAAGAGCATTTAGAGTTGGCTTTTCATCTCTATAATTTAAATGTATGGTTCAGGGAGGGCTTTTGTTACAGAATTGTTTCCAATTTGCTGACTTTTTTTTTCTTTCCCCCAAAACGTGTAAGCTTTGAGCACTTTTCAGATCAGGTAGTATAACTGCACATCCATTGGGTTTTGCATGAACCTAGCAATTGATTCAAAGTTAAACAAAAGATGATGCTTGTGGAGAAAGGAAATTAAAATTTTATTAGGTTCAGCAGCATCAATCCTGATATATTTCCCACTTTATCTTTCGACCTGAATTAAAAATTGCTCTTCCTCACTAATTTTATTCCTTTATAACTCACTTGAAAAATGTATATAAACTTCAGGTGCTCAGCGGTTTTTGCAAATGTTGACCCGTGACTGGTCAATTTAAATTGCACCAAGGTCAGATCTACCATCCATAATTCATCTAACGAAATGCCTCATAAAATCTGAAAAATAATACACTGAAAGGTGCAGAGGGGACAGGGCCTTTCTCAGCTGTTGAAAAAGCAGTGAAATGTTATGGTATTTCTCTTCATAGAAGCAATAACAAAAACATTTCTAACCAATAATTTGACTTGATTTTAAATTACATTCAACTTGATTTACAGTGAAGGTGTCTTATGAATATATTATGTACGTAATGCAGAACCGGGTGTCAACCTGGATAAATAATGTGGTGGCTGTTCTGATTTTTCTGTAAAATAATCTCTGCTAGGCTTGTATTTCTGTGCCTGACTGCCAGTGACAGTAAATAGTGATTGGGACTAAAAGCAAAAATATGTTCAGAGAAAACAAGAGCTCTCAAACCTACTTGGTGGTGTTTCCAGAATAACAGTAACATTTGTTTTATTAATATCATTACACTCTAGTGTCTTCTCAAAACATGTCAGATTCATCTTAAACTGCTATTTTTCTAGCTCTAACTAAAAATTGTGTTTTACGAACAAATATTTTTTTTAAATGCTTTTTTGCTCAAAAACTGTTCTGGAGTTTTATTAAATTATGCGATTAAGATGGAATGTTGCAACTTTTATTAATGCATTACCTGTATTAAAATGGCTAAATGCCATTTCCACTTACAGCCTGGATTCATTGGGGTTCTTCTGAATTGATGCCAGTTTAATTGAGATCAGTTGGGGCTTCTGTTGCTCCCTGAGGATAATTGCAGCTAGCTCTAAGCCCATTTGTTGCTATGTGATGAAATAAATGACCTTTCCCTGCAGTTGCTACAGCATATTGTAAAAACTCACCAATCCACTCAATACTGGCTCATGAGAGTGAATTCATATATATGTTTTAGGGTTACCTGTGTGCTGGTTATCTCCTGTGCTTGTCTGTGGAGTGGAATTAGAGATTTTTAAATGTGAAGCATAGGGAGGTACCAATATTTTTTTTAAATTTGTGTAGATCTTGATCTGACAAAGCACGTAAATTCCATATTGATCAGCAGGACTTAAATATGAGTTAACCATTCTGCTGAACTGCAGCCAGAATTTTTGGAGTTCAGTAGCAGTGAGACAGAACTCTATTATAAGCTATCAAATGGGAACTTTGCGTTGGGAAATTTCTTTCACATTCCTCCAACACTTAGAATTATTTACATTTCAAAGTAAAATGGGTTGCTCCTGTGTAAGTGATATGGGATTATTTTGCTTTGCCTGAAGATTGAGCAGGCTATCATATAGTTTTCAAGTCTTGGACAAAGGCTGAAACTCAAGTGGGAAGAGCATAAATGACACATTAAAGTGGTGTGTTATAAAACCCATGATAGGTTTAAAAATGGATCTATGTTAAGAAAAAAAGATGAAAGGGCAATTGACAGAATGGCATTACTGTAATAATAGTCACGGTATAGCTGAATAAGGAAAGATAGTGGAATGATTCTATAGTTTCAGCAGAAAATACCCCCTAGCTTAACATACAGATTAGAATATATATACACTTTTTACAGCTTCAAAGTTTTAGGATTAAGAAAATCAAATGCTGCTAATATTGTCTAGAACCCAACTTCCAAATAGAAGATTTGAAGTCGCTATGAAAGGAAAGTCCTCTTATAAATACCAAAGTTGCAGTAATTCCCTCTTTATACTTGGGGTGAGATACTGCTACCCAGCTAGCCTCACGCTCTTCTTGCACCTTCTCTCACTGTGTGTCTTCGTGCAGGCAAAGAGATGAGCACGGCAAGTGCTAGCATCTCAAAAGTCTGTGCGGGATGTCAGCAATTTGAAGCCTTGATATAAATGGCTTCTAATTCACTATTGTGAAATTACAAAAGAAGAAAGGGATGAGTACGAGACAACATTGTTTTGAAATTTGTTCTGGATAAAACTATCTAGTTAACTACTTTGATATGGCCACAGGAGAACTGGAATATATCCTATCAGCTTCAGCAACAATTTTGAAGCTATCTTAAATGACATTTTCAAACAGAAAGCAGAAGTAGTGTGTCATCTTTTGTTTCAAAGATTTTGATTCTCTCCCCAGTAGTCTTGCAGGTGGGAATCAGGGATCTAACCCACACTCGGTACTGAGACATTTTTTCTTAGTGATGGGTAAGGCACGCTGTGTTTCTACTGCTGTCACGAGGGCTGTCATTGTTCCAGCAGAATCATGGAGTGCTCAGACAAAAATCTGGCTACTACAGTGATATCCATCTTGGGGGGAAAAAAATGCAAATTTGAGCAATAACATAGCTAGTGGAAGAGGTAGAAATATATCTGGCAAGCTGTGACTGAACTGAAAATTCATTGCAAGAGCACTTTACAGGTACCTTTCAGTGCTCTGGTAGTGTTGCTGAGTTGTTACATTTTATAAGATTAAATGAGAAGTAAATTTTTTTCATGGTTAAATCCATGGACTTGCTCACTGACTTTTGAACTGTACACCCAGCAGCTCCTGGCTCCAGCACACGCATAGTTTAGCAGAGGGAGATGCAGAGCACGTGCAGTCTAACAGATACCTGAAAGCTAGGTGTTTACGTGTGACTTTAAAGCTGGCTGGTACGGATGCATCTAATAGCTGTATATTTACCAATCCTGTGCATCTGATGAGTCTTTAACGTATAAAGGCTTGTCATCTTATTGTAGTGTTAGCGTTATCCTGCAGGAATGGGTGAACTGCAGGGCAAAGCAGTTGCAAATGAGCTGTGTCAGGTACTGGCAATAGAGGGCCCCTGGAGCTGGCTGTCCCAGGGCTTACCCAGAGGCCCAGGAAGGTTTTGCCGTCTATACTGAATGGGTTTTGTCATGGTTGTGTTGTTGTGAATCCGTGCAGCCTGTTTGCAGCTTAACCCCTACACTTAAGGGTTATGAGCTGACTGATACAGTGATCAGTCACCTCGTCCCCAGTGAATTTTCTTCCCCGTGTGTCCTGACTCCATCTCTTGCTGTCTTTCATTTAGACCTCTCTTCTCTCAGGCATGTGCAGCAGCAGTGAATATGGATAGCAGGACTAGAGCAAAGCTGAGGGTTTCCTTAAAACTGTATTTAGCTTGGCAGCCTTATTTGAGCCAATCTGTCCATTCCGCTTAAGCTGAAATGCCACCATGTCTCAGCTTTTCTTCCAGCCATCATTTGGTATGCCAAAAACCAAACATTTGGCATGGTACCGAGGGGGGAGAGAGAGAGAGGGCATCGCTGATGAGAGAAGCTAAGCTTTCACTACTGCTAGAGCCTTAAAACTTTAAAGCAGACATCAGAAACCTAAATTCAATTCCCCTTATTGTCTGTATTTAAAAATAGATCTAACTACATGATTGTGAGAAACAAGGATGGCTTTCTGGGCTTTCTCTGTAGACTTGAGTGCAAAGTAATTTTGTTTTGATGGACGTGATTTTCATCAATAAATCATTGAATTTCTTTAACCCAATTCTGATGTATTTTTAAAGGCCGCATAATTTCTTGGCAAACATTTACCTCAAGCTTATGAAATCTACTATTTGGATATATTGCAATGAAGCCTTTATACTGAGGTTTAAAGTTTTGTCTGTTTGTTTTTTGTATATCAGCTTTCAGCTAGGTCTGCATGTGAAGGATATTTTTGTAGGAAACACAAGCGTTGGAGGTTCTTGCTAAACTTACTTCTTCGTTTATAGTATTCATTGGTTGTACATTTAAGACATTTAATGTAAGTTACTGCCTTTAGATTTGTTACTTGCCTGGAAACAGGGCTCTGATATTTGGCCTGAGTGCTGTCTGAATGATTTGATGTTTGGTTATTTACTAGTTTTTGCCTTGATGCATCTCTCTGACAAATGAGTATTAAAAGAAAGAGTCTTGGGAGCAGGAGAGGAACTGGATTATGTTGAACAATTATAGAGCTTGTTGAGTGTGCTTAGATAAAAGCACCCAAATGCTGTAATGTCTCTTATCACTGCCTCCTGATTGGTATGTGTTTTTTTTTATTAGGTATTTTCCTTTTAAGCTAAAAGCGCTTTAATAAAAGTAGAAAGGTAACGTGCTGTAACCGTTTAAAATACGGATGCTCTGCATTCATTTTCCTGTTCCCCTTTGAAGGATATTATTCATGGTGAGCTTTCAATTCATGGTAATATTTTGGGGTCTTAAGTGAGGCTTATCAATTGCTGATATCATCTGTCTTGAGGCCTCTTTGTTGAGCATAGGACGTGTCATGGAGAAGGCCTTCTAAAGCCCCAGGTTGGATGCAGCAAATTCTGCTGTCTCTTCGCATAGCCGAGGCGGTACAGCTCCCTGCATGTAGCAGGGCAGTATCAGTCAGTACCCAAATGTCTGCCCCCCTCTGACTTGCCATTTCTGCTGTTTGAGGGCCAGTCCTTCATGCTAGTGTGTTTCTGAGTAACTGAGTGTACGAGCTGTGATTCCCCCCTCGGAAGCTGCTAGCACAAGCCCTCGGCATCGCCACACAAAGCACCCGCTGGCTTTTGAGCTGCTTTGTCCGTCCGTTCGTGCTGCAGATGGCAGCAGCTCAAAGTCTGGCAGGCGTTCGCAGCTTTTGGGCTAATCCTTGTGACAGCACAGTTCTCCCCAACCAAGAGTGCTCTTGCAGATCCTGAGGTTGCTGCCTTGCAGCCCTGTGAAGTGGTGTTACAGATATCTAATGGCTTGCAGCAGCTCACACGTAACCTTTTGAGCATATGCAGCCCAGCCTCAGCCCTGGTCCACCGCCAGTCACAGGTGACAATGTAATGTTACGATTCCCTGACATTTTATAAAAAGACAGAGATATAGCATTACCTATTGATAGCAGTGGTCTCTGTGCTGCTCGTGTCAGCATCCCCTGCGGAAATGTGGAAAGCTGTGTGTGACAGGGACTTGGTTACCTAGAAACGGAATTGCAAAGGAACATCGGCCTTTGGGGAGCTTGAGCTGCGGTGGAAGACCCGATGTGCTCCAGTTGGTGTGTGCTGGTGTTACACGGCCCAGTGAGATGCACGGGTCCTTCTGCCCGTTCCCCAAATTCTGCAGTTTGCTAAGCCACTTGTGGATCTTATTCTTAGAAACCTAACAATTTCCAACACAGATTTTTCTGTTAAATGCCATTGAAAGAATATGTGAAGGTTAGGGAAAAGCTTGAAAGCTTGTATTTATTTTTTTATAACTGGCAGAGGTGTGTCTAGTTCTGCTTTCCAAGTGTCTGTGAAATGTTGAGTTGTTCTGTACTTTTTTTTTTTTTTTTAGCATCTGTTAGTTTGCTAAGACCTGGATTCCAAGATTTTTGCTATTTTTCTTAGATGTCAATGCTATTTAGGAACGGTTTCAGCTGCTTCACATACCTATTGTGGTAAGGTGCCCTATGTAAAAACTGTTTTCTTTCCAGCCCTAGTTATACCGGTACAAATTAGTGAACGAGAATTATGGTACAATTTTTATTTATTTATTTTTTAAGACTGATGTCTGTGTTCCTTGCATGTATTTCCCTTCTAGTTTTCTCCCACCTGAGAGCTGTGTTTTCTTTTCAGGCCATAAAGGATACAAGAGAGAGAGAACAAGAGTACTTATTCTGCCAGAGGTGTCAGACAGACTGCCACCTTGGTTGAACAGCACTTTGATTTTGAAAAGGGGTGGGGGGACGGCCTCAGCTGCCGTGTGAAATCAATCTTCCAATCTGTTGTAGAGCAGAGTTTGCTTTGTGAAGAGGAAGAGGAAAAAAAGCTCTCACAAGAGATAGACACTTCATTTTTGTGTTTGCTTATTGGCTTCATTGTCCTTCTTTGCACTTTTCTTTCACCACTGCATCAGATACTTACTAGGCTACCAAATATTAGGTGTAATGAGGACTTGCAGCTACCAGGATACTAGTGATGGAGTTACTGCTAAGCTAGTCATTCCCATTTTGAGGTGCAATCTCACTTGATACTTCTCTAATTGTCTCTAGGGCCTGTTTCTTGCCAGTTGCAGTCTTGTACTTATTTGGAGGGGATGATACACAGAGGTGGAAGGTGTGTTTCCAGCTTGCTGGAACATGAGAAATCTTCTACAGGGTGTCCATTTCCATTTTTTACCCTTATTAAGCTCTGTTGAGGAACATAGTGTTGTCTTCATCGATATCATAATGAATCTCAAGTAACAAAGCTGATCTATGTACTGCTAGGGTCTTAATATGAGTACACTGAAGCCCTCCTGGGTTAGCTTGAGGCTCAGAAGTCTGCCTGTATCCTGTGGTATAGACCCAGTAATACAGCTGCTTAAAATAATTAGGCATCTATTTTTCTGTCAGTTATCCCGGGGAACCAGGATAAGGCCCTCTTTCTTGTAAGTAATCCATGAGGCCTAAGTAATATGAGGCCTTAGAAGAGAAAAATTGGGAGAATGGGGAAAGGAGGAGAGATTAGTACGGACTAATTTTAGCAGCATATATTAGAAGCTTAGAGAAATTAATCTCCTAATATGATAAATAGACAGCAGGACTCTGAAGTTAAGCTCATGCTCTGAAATACTTAGTGTAGGAACCTACGTCTCCTCCAGGGAACTGGAATCTGAACGTGGGTTCTTGGGGTGGGTGCTTTGGGTCTCTCCCTTTTTTCTCCTTTAGAAGAGCTACTGACTGATTTGCTCCAGATTTTGAAGAGAAGAGCAGTAAGTTTGAGCTGTCCATGGAACAAGGGACAACTCTCTGTGTAGGTTTCAATGCCATGAGATGGACACATCTATTTCTCTGATGTAGCAATACCAGATTGCTGCATCTGCCACTGCAGAGGCTGTTCCTAATCTTCCAAAAGCACTCTGACAGGGCTTAGTACTACTTGTCCTACTTCAGGAAGAGGTAGGCTTAGCTGTCAAAACAACAATCAAAAAATTGGTTCAAACTGCACCATGTAACACTGTTTTGATGATCAGAGGACACCTGAGTAAGTTCTTACCTGCTGTAAATTTCCCATATTGCTTTTGATGTATCTGGATAAAATTATCTGTAGTTTGGATCTCAACTTTTTAGAATACTGGTCATGCAGGAAGATGGAAAAACTGATGTTAGTAGTATGACTTTCCTTCTAGCTGTTGCATGTAGTAAAACATAGTGTATCACACGTTGCAGCACCTAGGAGGATTACATTTTAAATCTCAATATTTAACAACAACAACAAAATAGTAGCCAGATCAGTTCTATAGATATCAGTTGAGGTCCACTGGGTGGTATTTGACTACTGGATTTATTCAGCTTCCTTCCTGACGCTTTTATATTTACCTATTCTTTTGCTTAAATAGATAAGCTTGCTCTTGGCTATTCACTTCCAAGGATAAATTCCGTAGGACTTGAAATTGCATGTCTGTGCCGGATAGATCTTTTAAAGGTGAGCAGAACAAAAGTGCAAACACCTCATCCCTCTCCTGTTTTTGCCCAGCTAACTTTACATTTCTCTTTTACACATAGCATCCATCTCGCAACCCTCAGTTCACATTTTTTATGCTGTTGTAAAATTTCCAGACTTTCAATAATCTCTGTATTAATTTCCTAATACTGAAAATAAGTAATTACTCACATTTTTCAAAATGTGCTCCAAATTAAGAGGCTAGACTGCATCTTCTTTCACTAATTATTTCAGGAGAGCTCATCTACAATGTGTGACCTTTTCTGAATTTGGGCCCATCTGGCATTTTCAAATGGAATTGAGTATTGATCTCTACACTGTTAATTTATTGTTTAATTAAAAAATCATAGTGCAGTGATGTGGTTTGATTGCACATCCTTTTCCACATCAACCAATTAATGTGGAGAGCCATCACAAAACTATCACTTTTTATTATTTTTTTTTTTATAATGGAGCTTCCCAGAAATGTAGGTCTCCTCTCATATACCATACTAATGGTTTGGAACACCTTTTAGCATATGACCTACAGAAACTGCCGTAGAAGGTAAATTCTCGGTTTATATTGTTTTGGTATGACCAAGGCACTGTGCTTCCTGGGCTTGATTGAATGCTTCTGGAACTTGACTGTACATCTTAGGTCACCGATACTTGGTATAAAATATAGAGATGTGGTTAGTAAAGACCAGTCATCTTATTCAATGGAGGTTTTGCTGTACTGCCCTTGATTTCTGGGGAAAGAAATGACATTGCTTGAATCAGGCAACATCACCAAACTTTGTACTTTCGAGTTCCCTTCATATGGGTGAAAAATGTTTAAAGCAAACTATCAATATATTTTTGTCTAAGATGTACTTAGGCGAGACTGACCGTGGTGTGTATTCTGCAGAACACTTGGTTCCTAACTGTCTTAAAAGACTCCTCTTAAAAGTGAAGTCCTTATTGTCCCTGCCTTGTATTTCTATGACTGAATAGTGTTGTTTTTTTTTTTAAACTGAGATGAGGTATTATTGAAGTGTAATGTCTTCCCCAGCCCCTACTTAATGCTTCATCTAGAATCTCCTGTGAATGAAAATTTAAAGCTAGAAATGCTGGTAGGGATATTTTAGTTGAGGAGTTGTCTTATAGTCAGATCTCTGGAATGTACTAAAATCCTCCTGAAATGTTTTAATTTGATCTTCAGCACTTCTGTATCTGAAATGGCAAACCCAGATACTTGCTAGGTGTGTTCAAGCAGCAAATCTGACAATGGGAACTTAAATTGTACGCTAACAATTTTAGAGCATGCTTTTGCTCCTAAAGGCTGTAGAAGCAGAGCAGGACACTAACAGCATGCCATGTAGCAAACCCTCGCTTCAACTGGTTCACTTCTCACTTGTCTGGCATGAGGATCCCAGAAAAGATCAAGGGGAAATTTGAGGATTGTGAGGCTGCACATCTTCCTCTGTGCAACAGAATAATTTCTGACCAGAATGAAAAGTTGTCAGTGATAGCGATTTATTAAAAATATCTATACTATCTATGTTTTTATCACCAAATAATTTTGATCGAAATAATGTGATCGCTTTTAGCACAAAGGCATCCAGAAATAAATCAGTGGTGTTAAAACTAACTTGGCCTAAGCCTTCAAACAAACATCATTATTAGATAATAACTTCTACTTGTTTATTCAAGTCATCTTTGCTTTTCCAAGTCCACTCCAAAATAAATGGCATGTCAAAACAACACCTTGCTAGCAGATCACCCTTTGAGAAATTATAGAACTAGGAACTCCCAATTTACGGCAGTTTTGAAATGAAGAATAAACTGAGTAGTTTCAAGGAACATTATTAGAAAACCATATATCATTCTGGTGGAGAAATGCAACCTCAGTGTTCTTTGCAAATAAAGGTTTGTATAAACATTAGCAGATTTTTTTTATTATTCAGCCAAGCAGAATCCAATGAAAGCAATTTATCTTTGATCTTTTGAGAAGAGCTTGCAGTTTGCTGTTATTAAAAATCTTAAATGTAATTAGAAATAGAAAAGGATGGATCTAAAATAATCCCTTTCAATTGTATTCCTCTTAGTGATTCAACTTAGAAATTAAGAATAAAAATTTCCTGATTTTTTTTTTCCTACAATGTTCTTTCTTCACAATGCAAGTCTCCCAGTTATTCAGAATTGTGGCAAAAGTATACTTATAAAGGATTTAAAAAAAAAAAAACAACTATTGGTAAACCTAAGCTGTGATCTAAAGCCCATTGAAATGGGCACATGGAAATCTTCTTTTGACCTCGCTGGCCTTTGGATCAGGCTCTTAGTTTATTATCAGAGAGTAGTCCTTAAAACTCATTTTCAAATTTTGTGTCAAAAGGAGTTTTATTTTAAAACACCATAAAAGACAGAGGGGTAGAAAGCTGCAGAATGGCCAGGTAAAGTAGAAAACCAAATGCTGTCTTAGCAGGTCAAAAAAAAAGGTCACTGGTTTTACAGTAAGAAATAAGCCCTCGATTGAGAATGACAGTAAGACTTTTACTACTCCAGTTCAAGGAAATTAATGTGTATTGGTGTAAACTGTCATCTGAAATGCTTTTGCTACTCTTGTGGCTATGACAGATAAAAGGGAGAGGGGAAAACGGGTAAGAAAAAGTGTCAAGAGCTGATTTTAAGAAACATGAAAGGCTAGAAGCAGGGGTTGTAGAGGGGCCTGGACTTGGCCAGGCTGTGTGTGTGGTTGGTTAGCCAGGTTTTTTAGCAGGTGGTGGAGGGAATTTCTCGTTGTACCTGCCTGGCAATCACAACAGTCCAATAAAAATGTCACTGAATTATTCTCCATCTTGGTCCTTCAAACTTTGCATTCTGTTTTCTATTTACCTGCCTCCCTGGCAGGAGCTGAGCTGGGGCCCCACTCTTGCTTGCTTTGTTTCTTATTACAATAAATGAAGGAGGGCATCTAGATAGAGCTGTTCAAAAAGGGTTTCACAGCAGCTCCATGGTTGTTATGCCAAGTTCTTGGATATTATTGTATGTATTGCTTGATTTACTGGATGTGGACTTGAAAGATGTAGGTATATCACAGCGTGCAATTAGAAAGCATTCAGATGATAAAACCTCACTTTTGTAATCATCTGACTGTGATTAATCATAACAATACAACTTATTAATTAATCTTGGGAAGCAGCATAATTGGAACTAGCATTCTCAATTCACTCGAATGAATTTCAGCATTTATTTTGCAGCTATTTTAATGAAATGCTGAAATCATCTGTGTATCAATCTATTCATTACCAAATGAGATGAATGCAACAATTCTAAGTATTCATGGAAATATCTTCATTAGGAAAATCATGTAATTAACCTGGAGTGTTCTCTAAATGAAGCACCTAAATGTTGCATACTTTCTTTCATAATTGCAATTTGAGAATATTAGTTTCTCATTCTCCTTGATTATATTTAAAGTAAAAATAGCATTCAGCATGACTTAAGGATTTTGAACAAAAGAATAAACTTTAGGAAAATGCTATCAAATGGAGCTTTAACCTTTCTTGTTCTGTTTGTTTTATTTACTGGTAATAGTTATTATCAAAGATTGCGCTGTAACAAGAATCGTTCTAGTTGTGGGTCCAGCTTTGTGGTGAAGTTTGTCTGCAGCTCTGCTTGTGTGACCCTTACTTAAAGGATTTGTCATCAAGGCCATTTCAGTACCTTTCTCCCATTCCTAAATAGTTCAGCTGAAATGTTGCATCCTGAAATGTTGCGTCTATGTCAGCTACCTGCTTTTAAGAATGTTATTTTTGAGGAAACATCTTTTCTATTTTTTTTTAAATATGAATAGTTTAATATTTAGATGAATAATAATGGGTTTTGCATAGCACATACTCGACTCTCTTTTCCTTTGCAGTCAGAAGTGACATGACAAAGTCCCTGCAGAGGTATCGGAGTGAAGTATTACTGGGGTTCAAGATTGAAATAATTCTTAAAAGGTAGAATATGGATGCAAACTGTTCAATTGCGTAACTAAAAAGAATTTTCCAGCCAGCTATGAACTGCCTTCAATGGCAGTAAAGATGCCTTCTTTGTTATAGTTTTTTTTGTTTGTTTGTTTGTTTCTCTTAAGGAAATAAAGGAAGCCAATGAAAAAGCTGAACAGGGATTATCTAGACCAAATTGGTAACTTCAACATAGAATCTCCGTCATAATTTTGAGGACAAGAGGATAACTGAAAATAAATTATGCTAAAGAAAAAAACATGCCAAAATACTATATGAAAATGTTTTCATCAGCTACTTCAAGTAGGATCTAATATTTGAAGAACATCTCGTCTAATAGAGAAGAAAAGGTTGCATGAGTAATATGTGAATTCTGTTTATTTTTGCCTTGGAATGTGAGGATAAAAGGGAATGGTATATTTTAAGATAGAGAAACATGACAAGCGCACTGTATGAAACCTGACAACTTCTAGGTAGTCTGACAGTGAAGCAATATTATCAATGTTATGGTGAGCTTCATTTATCAAGAGATGGGTGTGGATTTGACTTGCAAAATTTGTAGTAAGGCTATACCACTTTAGACCTAATTTTAAGATCTCTGAGTGCTTTACAACTGATAACTTGCTTTTTTTTCCTCTTTTAATATAGGATTATTTAACTGACTCTTCAGTGAGGTGTTAGGGTTTGAGTTAATGGTATGCTTTTCTCTAGAGGTCTTTCTAATTTTTATTGTAAGAATATAGTTTAAAGCATCAGTCTTAAGTGCAGTACATAAGGAGTTAAGAGGGGAAATTCTTATATGCTAGAGGGAGCTACGAAACATGACTTCAAAGAAATATGTGCCCAGCTTTAAGGATTGCACAGATACTTCTTCCATACCAGCTGGAAGATTGTGATCTCTGTTTAAACAAAAGATTTCTTAATTTTGATTGATCTATTTATCCTCATTTCATTGAAAGATTCTTAGCTTATTATAATAAAAAGCTGCTCTCTAAGAGATCACTGGGATAGCACAGCTTAATGTTATAAATTTTAGCAATGAGAATCCACCCCCTCAAGGAGATGGACTGAAAAGCACTTCTTAACACGTTGTTATCAATCATTATCATCAACAGGTAAACATTTGATTCCTAATACAGGATTTTCTTATTTTAATACAGTACGTTATCTCTGGTTTGTTCAAGAAGCAAGATTTATGAACGCATTGTCTTTTCTTTGTTCCTCTAATAACTTTGGATCCTTTTAGCTATTTTCAGCCAAATTTGAGAGTAGTAGTGGTATCAGTGATGGTTTCTGTTAACAAGTTGCGTGAAAACAGGCCGTTGGGCGGGGAGAAGAAATCCCAATGGATGGCCTTACTGGCTGCAAGGTCAATTCAGCCATGTTATCAGACATCAGAGAATTCACAATAAAGGTGTGTAAGTAACATAGATGTATGAAGTCTCATGAAGAAATATTTACTGTTGATACAAAAGATATATTTGTCACTCCTATAGAAACCCTATAGGAGCAATACTATCTTGCTAAAATAGGTGTCTGCTATTGCGCTGCATTTTGAACTTATCTCAAAAGTATTTCAGTTCCCTCAGGCTGTTCATTTTTGCCTTTCTCTGAATTTGAAAGTGTCACTAGTAGGACTTTTCCATGAAGTCAGGGGAATTTTGGTTTTGCCTTTAGAGGGAAAAGAGAAATGCTGGCAGTGAGAATTTCTGCAATTCCAAATTTGTCATATGTCAGATGTGTGGAGACCTGTACTTTGCAGATCTGAGCAAACTGACTTGTCTCATTTGTAACCTATGGGGAGTTATAGTTATATTTCCATCTTTTGTTTACTTCCTGAACAAGGAAAGAAAAAAAAAGATTTTGTTGATTTGGAGAATACTTTTGTTTTGACATTTTTTCTCACCAACAAGAAGTGTTTGGGTGTTGTGAGTCACAACACTTCACTTTGTTTGCTGAACATAGATGACACATTTAAATCATTTAAACATAAACCTGAATTTGTTTTTGAAACTTTAAAGCCTCAAAGAAGTGACGTTTCCGGCCTACGCTTTTCTTAAGTGGCCCCTGACTGGGCTGTATCTCTCATAAAGTACCTGGAGACTCAGGGGGAGACTTTATACCTCCTGGAAATTACCTGATTATATTCTATTATTGACAATTACTGTGGGCAGCAGAGGAGACCACCCTGGGGAATGTAAAAATACAAAGTGAGACACAACTGAAGAGCAGGTCCTGTGGTGCAGCTCCCTAGGAAAATGGAGCTGGTCTGGAGGCAAGTCTAATGTCTGAATTTTATACCAGACAATTACATCTAAGCTTTGTGAAATCAAAATATACTTTACAAAGTTACTGGTCATCTTGATGCAAAGGCTTTGTGGAAACTGTAAAAGGTGAAGATTTCTTGGGAAAATTTCTTTCTGAAGATATGAAATCCTTAGGGATATCTACATCTCAAAACTTGGAGTTCTTAAGCTTTACAGGATGTGACTTTTTTAAGCTCAGACATCCAGAAGCTTAATACAACTTGAGGAGGTGTGGAAAAAATGAGGTTGTAAGCTACAATTCGCTTTTTTGGGGTGGATCAGTTGCTTCCCAAGAGTCTGTCAGTAGCAACCCAGCCATCTTTTTCCTCTTCATGTCCAAAGCATGAAACTCTCACTGTGCCCGTACGCTGCCCGAGACCACCCTGCCACCTTCTCTTGAGCAAGAAGACATTTTTTTGTCAGCCGCCTGATTCTAAAGGGACTTCTCTGCTGGCCACAGAGTGATGACTTTCCTAACGGTGGTTTTATCTCTACCCCGCTGCCTTTCATTTTCTTTCACTCCAGGATTCCTCCTGCATTGATTCTGCAAGGTTTTTCTGTCCCTCTCATGCCATGCACTGTTGGCTTGGACAGCTTCCCCAATACAAATACTGAGCCTGTGAAAAAGCTGCAGGCGACTGATTTGACATTGTGAAATTTGTTGTGTTTAATGTTGCTTTATTTTTTTTTTTCCTGCAAGGGGGATTGTTGAAGGCTTTTTGTCTCTTGTTTTTCCTACAACGTTTTTGAGCTGAAATGCTGCCGGAGCAACATTTTCAAGCAGCAAGAAGCATTTTATTTTCAGGGCTTTAGATGGAGCATTCTCAGTAGCCTTAATCACATACATAAAGGTTTTAGTATTTCTTTTGTATGGCATTTTATGTTGTCAACTGCTGTAGTCAGAACCATTTCTGAGACTTGAGATCTATCACATCATTGGGTTGTGATGACTAACTTAGAAAAGCAAATCTTTGTGGAAGATGTAAAGAGACTTGGAAGATAAGAAAATGGTGCATTTTATTAAATGATGCATTAACGAGGCTTCACATTTTTCAGCATAGCACCTGTTTATACTGACAGCACTAGAGTTCATGGATGTAACTTTCCATATTGAATATATGGCTTGTTCTATCTCTTGTTACAGACTGATTATTCTGGTGTAAATGCATCACTGCAGGTAAATTCTTTTTTATTGTAGAACAGCCATCTGTGTTTTTAAAAACTTGATGAGGCTTTGAAAAGCCAAGCAGCATCAACTACGTACAATAGCCAATTTTGATATCTTTAGAATCAGAGCATTCAAAAATAATCTTCAGCAATAAGTGCAAATAGATTGTGTGGTGCAATGTGAGGCTTACGTGCTGGTTGTCTAAGTGCATTCTCCTTAAGCGCTTTTTGCCTACACTTGCCAAATTTAAATATTAGATAAAATATTTTAAAATGGTGCCCTAGGCTCCAACTTGGTGGTCTTAATTATTTACTGCCTCCTTGCACATGGTCTTGCCTACTGAAGTAATTGCACTAACAAATTATAGTATTAAGGTATCTGTCTAAACAATTTGTAGGCACAGTCTGATATTTAGATGCTTAAAGTGCTTCTCTGAAATCCACAGTTTATGTTGCATGCAAAATTACACCTGGAAGAGGAGTATCTCTAAAAAAATCAGGGTCATTAATGTGAATATAACTAGTAGTCATAACCAGTATCATTTACATAATTATAGAAAGGCACTGTGCTGTTACTCCGTGGTAACTTTTTCTGAGTCTGTGACACCTGTCCAATGGAATAAGATCCATTATAGCCTTTGCCTTTTGAAAAAATATTCATATAAGTGATGCCATGTCTTGATGTTGCCTCTTTCATGGGAATGTTGAATGTTCAACATTGGACATTGCCATTGTGAGGCTTTCTTACTATTTTCACTTCTGTGAAATGCTTCAGAAATTAACGTAGCTAAGAGAATCACAGAATCATCTAGGTTGGAAGAGACCTCCAAGATCACAGAGTCCAACCTCTGACCTAACACTAACAAGTCCTCCACTAAACCATATCACTAAGCTCTAAATCTAAACGTCTTTTAAAGACCTCCAGGGATGGTGACTGAACCACTTCCCTGGGCAGCCCATTCCAATGCCTAACAAACCTTTCAGTAAAGAAGTTCTTCATAATATCCAACCTAAACCTCCCCTGGCGCAACTTTAGCCCATTCCCCCTCATCCTGTCACCAGGCATGTGGGAGAATAAATGAAATGACTTGCCCAGGATGATGTACACAGTCAGTGGCACTGAGAAGGAGCACTGAAGACTAAGTTAGACTTGACACCCAATTCGTAGATGAGTGGAGTAGGTGAGTTGAATCTTACCCTAAGGAGCCATTCAAGGTCTCTATACTCTTTGTGAAGTCTGTAGTGGGAAAAAGAGGTCCCAGTAACATAATCAAGCCAGCATTTAATTCAGAACTCAGTCCCGCTGAGCATTCAAAGGTTTCAATCCCATGCCCAGTTCTGGCATCCCTTCTGAGAATGCTTAGACACCTTCCCAGAAGCATACGTGATTGTGGAGGTTCAGTTTTCACTGGAACTATCTTGCTGTAAATCTGAGCTTTTAGCGACAGGATAGCATAGAAAGGGGGTAGTAAAAATCTAGTGAGATCTGTTTTTGTCGTCAGTTTTAGCACTCTTAACAATGACAGCTGATGTTTGAAAGTGCTTATATTGAGTTTCTTGTTAACATCTGTGAGGTTACATGAGATAATAGGTTCAGAAGAACATAAGCGAAGTGCACCCATGTGGTTCCCATTCTGAATGCAGCAAAATATTCGGGAAAAAAAAAAAGAAAAAAAAAGAGAAATTTTGGGCAGAGGCATACAAGAAAATTTACAATAGATATGCAGTGGCTTGTAGGAGATAATGCAGAAGTGAGATGAGAAGTGAAAATGAGAAGTATAGTTCCAAGCTTTCTAGCGAGACTGTACGGCAGACGTTTTCTATACAAAGCTGATAACTTGGGAGTCAGGTTTTTTGGGTTTAAAATTGGCCCCGCTAAACTAATCTTGATACGATACTTCAACATCCCTGTTGAATATAAATAGTCTGACTAGTTTAGTTACAATCTACAGCCAAACTTCCAACATAGACTGAAAAAACTTCGCAGTTTTCCTAGATGACTACATATCTGTATGCTTGTATTGTGGTTGAAGTCGTGATCTGGTTTGCTGGAAAAAAATGGGAGGAGTAGTTTCAAGAATGGATTTGGTGGGGAGGTTGCTAATTTAGATTGCCTTAGAAACCAAAGTAATATTTTTTTGACATCAGATATTTCCTGTGTGCTCTTTCAGCAGAAAATACCAAGCTACCCAACAAAGCTTATAGCTGTAGCAGTTCGGTGTTTTGGCATCATATATTTGACAACAGATTTAATGTTTCTTTGCTTTCACAGCAATGCTGTGAAGAAAAGAGAAAATCCTGTGAATAATGGGTTAATCCCTGTGGTTTTTAATTACTGAAAAAAAAAAAAAAAGAAACTAGAAGTTACTACTGGGAGGCAATTGTTCTTGTTAAAAAAGGAGAAATTTCCCTTGTCCATGGAAGTGACTAATGCTTTCTGAGCTTGTCGTGTCTGTAGGAGCTTCAGGGCTGAATGGAAGAAGATGACACCACCCACGGCAGTTAAATTTTGTCTTTCCAGGCTATTGAAGCTAACTTCTGAGAAAGATAAGAGTGAGCCCAAAAAGAAAGTACTAAATGAAGAGCTGAGGAACATCAGTTCATTTTCCAGCCCCAGTGGGTTCCCTCAACTGTTGCAGGCAAATCACTTAATGTTTGTGTCTATTTCCCCTTATGTAGATTTGCAGTAGTACTTTTCCACCTTATTTGGGTGATAGTTTGATTTCTGAAGGTCTTAACAATTGCAGGATAAAGTATACAGTAGAGAAAAAATATTTTAATAAGTGACACCTTACCACTAAGGGTCATGATGAAACCTTATAATCTTAAGGGATTGTCTGGGTGTAGAACAACACTTTATTCTTCCAGACTTTAAGAATATGTTGTTAAGTTTGAAACTGGAAGGTATAACTCAACTGAAATCAAGGGAGCCATACCAGGAATTGATTTATTCAAATTCTTTGAAAACAGAGATATTTTTGGAGAAGTAGGATTAGTGAAAGATTATGAAATACTGCCAAATGCAGGCCCAAGGCACATATCACAGGAATCCTGAAATAATATTTGAGCTTACAGAAAGTGGATGGTGAGATCTTCACCTAATTACCTGATAGGTGAAAGACTAAATTAGCTGCTTGATAATGATGTGATTTTGTCTTGAAAGGATTTATGTCTTGTGGGTTGTGTGGAGTTATCCTGTGGCGAAAAATAGCATGTTTCAGCCGTCATGTGCTCCTAGACGTCTGGAAATCTGTGGTATTAATACGAACTGGTGAAGTAGAAAACAGTGCACTATAATTGCTTTATTTTTCTAACTTCTGCTTCTGTTTAAAGATTCTTGAATTCACAGCCTTTAAGAATGCTTCTTTGAGAAGGAAAAAAGAAGTTTTATTTCCAAATATGCCACTTTTGTTTCTGCCTTACCTCTTGAAATGTTGTCAGCATGTTTTCCTCCTCTTCTGTGGCCTCTGCTGCTGCAACATGGGGAGTTTCTGGGCAGAGACTGAATGGTGTGCCAGCGTTGAGCTGCAGGCAGAATACATTTTGACAAATCTGTGTCCAGCAAACTTCACAGGCAGCTTTAACAAGGCTTCTGGAACTGATAGGACTGTGAAGTTAGCCACTGTGACAGCAATTTATAAGCTGTGAATAGAACACTGTGCTGATTATATTGATTTTGAAACCTACCACCAAGGCTGGTATTCATTGACATTCTTGTTGGCAGTGTGTCACGGAAGCTCCATCTATGTTAAAAGTGAGATGTATTAATACTAGACTTGTCAGATTTGTCTGAACTCAAATCCAGACAGTGCAGGCTTCAAAGGTATCATCAAGAAGATGCCCTATGTCCTGGGCAGCTTGGACTTTCATGATTTTTTTTTTCTACTGTCATTTGCATGCCTCATCTGAAATCTTTTAAATCTTTTCCTTCTGGGTCTTACCTGTGTAGCTAGTTGAGCAGCCATAGAGTCTAATTAGTCATCTTCCTGGTGGTGGATATTCATTTTCTCAAGTTGGCACCTGCGTAGACTGTAGGATTGTCCTTTGTTCATGGAGGACATTTTAAAATGTAATGGGGACAAAACATTTGGGTTGAAGTCGGCTGTAAGCATCTGGCCTGCGGCAGCCCAAGTGATGGCAGCTATACTTGGGTCTGCGAAGTAGGGCACTGCAAGGCACTGGCCTTGTGGCTTCGTACCTCCGCGGTACCTCAGCACAGACAGAGAAATGAAATGAATTCAGAAGTCTCAATAAAAACCTTGGGGGGCTGGCACACTCCCTGGTCTCCTTGCAATAAGGAAACTTTTAAACTTTTTAATTGCTTCCATTTTTTTTCTCCTTGATGGTGACATTTTTTTCCCCAAGTGACTACAATGGTAGTTCATTTATCATTTTTCCCTCCCCAAGCCCATGTGACTTTGTTTTCCTTAATTTTATTTAATTGATTATAACTAATTGACTCTCGGTTTAGGGAATAGAGGTTTCTGAGCCTGTTGGTTGGGTCTTCATTTATTTTTGCTGAAGTCTTTTTCTTTCAGTCAACAACTGAGGTACAAGGTTATTCTTTAAAAAGAAAAAAAAAAAAAAAAAGACCAGGTTTATTAACTTCTTGTTAGATTAATAAAAAGAGAAACTATGCTTTCTGCATCTCACAGGGTAGCAGAATTATATTTAAAAGGCAGCCTGGGCTTCACTGCTAGCCCATACTAAAGCTGCTTCATGCAGCTTTGGGTTCTGAAACAAAGAGCATGAAGAAAGCGGCAGCAAGGGCTCAGCCGAATGCAAGAGGTGCCCTGCCCTTGGTGCAAGAAAGTTGCTGGATGCTTACCTTAAAATCTGTTAAGCCTTCTGTTTGTTTTTGATTTCACCAGCCCTCAGATACAAACATAACTACATCTGAGAATTAAGCTTTCATATGTCTATGCACTTTTTTTTTTCTTTCTGGAGTTTTTTGTATATATTGTACCAAAATCTGGGAACAAGCTACAGTAGCATATTCCAATGCATCATCTCACCAGTACAATGGTGGATGTGCTCTTTTAAAAAGGTAAGAAAAACAGATTGCCTTGGCAATGAAAATAATTCCATTTCAATCTCAGTTATGTAAATAGTCACATTTATTTTTTTATGTAAAATACTTGGAGATCCTTGAGAGAAAACATTTATTTGATAGATGCATGAGTGCATTTAAAAATGAAATGCTGGCTAAATAATATTGATTCATGAGCCTTCATAATACAGCTGCTTTTTTTTTTTTTTCTTTCCCTTTCCTTTAACCCCTCCTTTCCTGTGAGGAATAGTCAGAGGTGGTGCTCTCGGCACAAGAGTAACCCAGAAAAAGTTATGTGATGACTGGGAATGAATTGTTAGGCATGCTCCTCATGTTTTAACTGTTTCCCCTTCCCCACACCATTTCTGGCATATTTTCAGTGCTGGGTCTTAGAGGAGGACTCCAAGTAGTCCCTTGATCCTGAAAAGATCTGGATCAAGCTGATGGCAAAACTGTTTATTTTTGCAATTTTATTGTTTGTGTGTATGTACTCACGAAGGGGTGGGTGGGGGATTTTCTCAATGGCCCAGTCCTATTTCCATTAATCTGTCTGCCTCCTTATGCCTTCCTCCATGCTGTTTTGGCGATTATTGCATGAGCTTCCTCAGTGAATTAAGAACAAATGTGCAGGAATCCTGCTATGCCATGAAAGCCAAGGGAATCTCAAAGAAACTTTTTCTCTTTTTTTTTTTTTTTTTTTTTTCAGAAGTTGTGCTTTACCCAAGAGCACCATCTTCTGGATGATGTTTGTCTCCATTCCTGGGAGCACTGCAGTTGAGTTAAATTCTGCTTGAAGGGGAAGACTACTATGGAGAAGTGAAAGCTTGTAAACCAGTGCTCAGGGGAAGACTTGCTGTCTTTTTCTATTTAGCAAATGCAAAACTTTCTCTAGACTACTTCCACTTGCTTTTGCAGGCATGGCTCTCTGACCTACTCCTCCCCAGTGCTGCCACCAAAGGGCTTCAGAATTTCCTGCGTTTCTTGCCTAGCTTTGGGTACCTCTCCCCATGATCCTGCTGCTCATTGTATTCTTGCAGCGCATTCCCTTTCCTGGGCTCTTGTTTAGTTTCTCTAGCCCTCAATTTCATTCTTCTGGGCTGCTCGCTGACCATTAACATCTGTATATCTTGACCAAAGGGCAAGTCCCTCTGAAATACTCTGAACTCCTGAAGAAGAAATTGTCTTTAGGTCTTTGACCTCGTTTTGGTCCACTATGAGAGTAAATCATTGACTTGAGGTTTGGGAGAGATTTGTGGATGGAAGTGATGCCAGTTCAGGTCAAGGGAAACCTTATGGGAAGCCTCTCTTTAAAAGCTGAGTGCATTTAAGCATGATTGCCAAAAGAATCTCTTTTGAATCAATGTTCTCTTCTGCCTGTGTCACAGCACAGACAGGCAGAAATACAGTAAAGTCTTTAAATGTGAAAAGGGTCCAATTAACAATCGGGTTAAGAGAAAAATTAAACTAAATTCTGTTCAGTGATGCCTTCCTTTTAAGGGCACTACTTCAAAATTTTCCCAGTTGTTCCATTGCAATACATTACACATTTCCAATAAAATCTGAAAGATAAAGTCGCAACTGGAAAGCTCGTCAACAACAATCCCATCACTTGTCTGGCATCTTGGATAGACAAGGTGCTGGGATGTGTCATATTGAATGTGAACTCTAAACTCAGGACTGGGCATGTGCTCTAGTTAAAAGGGGAAAAAAAAATCACAATTAAATGTGCAAGATGGATACAAGGTCTCTCTGACCTAATTTTGCATTGTTTTGCTATTTCATGTGTCACATAAACCAGGGGAGATTTTACTTGGTAGGAGGAACTTTGGGACTGCAAGGGTGGTTAAGCATGGAAGAGATTTCCTTGGGGGTGGTGAAGTCCTTATCCTTAGAGGCTTTCAAGAACAGATTAGAGAAACGTCTGTCAAGAAGAGTTTGTGTAGCTTAGCCTGCCTTAGGCAGAAAGATAGACTGAATGACCTTTGAGGTTCTCTTCCAGCCCTATTTTGATGATTAATCCTCAGAGGGAGTGCATATACTCAGCGCTACATTTGATCTGAGCCGGGATGCAAGCACGTTGGTTGTTAGAGCAAAGCAAACACTCCAGCTGAACATCACTCATGAATTTTACTTCAAGTGTCTGTATCGCAGAAAGGAAAGCTGGGCTTGCTTGTCTGAAGGAGAGAGCCCTTGGGGTGAGGTGGCTGAACTCCCCGGGAAGCTTTCTGTCATAATTGGATGGTGCTAACCGCTACCGGCGGCAGGAGAATGTCCCTTCTTCGTACCCTGATTAATCTCGGTAGATTCTGCTAAACTCTCTCAGCTATGCATAACCTTTCTCTTTTGTTCAAAAAGACGGTCAACTCGCGTCCATGCCTGTAAGCTCTTCATTCACCCTGTGTTACCATACAGGTACCGCACGTTGTCCGAGGACAAGTGAGGCTGAGCTCTTCAGGTCTTGTGTCTTGCTAGGTAAATCTAGACCGCCCAGCACAGCAGGCTCTCAGGGCATCTTTTCTGAGGACTTTGGACCTATTTCAAGCGCTTGCTATCATAGGGGAAGCAGTAACATGGAGAATTCCTTTTGGAAACACTTGGAGATCTCTATTTCTGTAATTATCCCTCTGTAATTATCTATCTGATGCAGTTGTGGAGAAGGTGTTACCAGTGATCTTATCACATGAATCGCATTCAAAAGTGCCCACTGAAGTATTTTCAAAATCCCTTTTCAAACCATACTGCTTTCTTCCACCTGCCTTCCTTTCCATCTCACTCTTAGTAAGAGTGCCTCCACCAAAACATCTAAATAAAGGCAGCGGGAACAAAATGCACCCACCCCTTTTTGCAGCTTCCCTTGATAAACCAGTATTTCACTAGAATGGCTCTGGAAAAGTAGTGTTCAAGTTTAACATGGAGAACATTGTTCAGCAGGACTTGTTTTGGGTCTTGTCTGCTGTAAATGAGGTCATGTATTCAAAAGGGATCTAAATGCTGAAGTTTACCAGGTAGGATTTGTATTATGCTCTTGACATGGAAGCCTTTAAGCCTCAGTAAAAAGTTTCTTGCAGCTTAAGCTTACAGTAACTGGTGTGACCAATATCTACGAATATTGTAAGCTGTGTACCATACTGCTCAATATCATTTGATTGTAGTAGAGTTTCAGGCTACTTGAAGAACATGTCTGTGTCTTAAGGTGCTGCAAGAGTTGCAAATCTATTATTTACATCAGAGTTGCAAATCTATTATTTACAGCACATAATGGGTTTTAATTCCATTGCTTTTTAAGCCAATTTGATCTAGTCCCTGAGTATGTGCTCATATGCGGTCAGTAAGCATGTGTGATGTCTGGTTGCTTTGTGTTGGTCCTAGGCCTGTCTGAAAGTCATGAGCAGAGGTTTAAAATTGGGATGTTTTAGTTTATTTTAGCAAATGTGCTTTTGAGACAATGAAGCCGCCGAGTAGATAACTTTTATGAGAAACCTCCAAGCATGCCTCTGTTCAGTGCTTAGTAGCAGCTCTGTAGATCCATCCACTGCTCAACTTTACATGTAATTGTGAAAAACTGATTCAGGTCTCTGGTATTTGGGTCTGAAGGTTGAGCACCCACCAGTGGGAGTGTCTGGGTTTAGATCATTAGAATAGTAGCGTTTAGCCCACACCAAGCTCCTGAGGAGCTGGAAAGTAGGGACTATTTTAGTCCCTGTTGTTCCCTCATCTTGACATCTTTCCCTATCTCTGTCCATTTTTTTCTTCTGGAAACTGCATTTTTTTTTTTTGAAATCTTTTTCTCCCTGAAATCAGAGAGGCACACAAAATATTTTGTCTGAAAGTTGTGAAGCTTGGTGGTCCAAGGAAATGAAATTAGGACAGCAAGTAAGTTTCTGTCCTTCATTTACAGGCTTGCTCTTGAGGCAAAATAGCTAAAGACATTGGTGAGCTTGTATCCTTACAGATCTGCCACCTGTGATCACGCAACAAAAGGCTGGAAGGGGCAAGAGGGGTGAGCTACAGGAACAACGTTTAAATGAGGGTGATTTGCACTGAACTTGTTCCATTGTGAGCAGAACTGAATGGAGACCGACCTGCTGCACTGCTCTGTCTCCTTAGTGAGTCAGCGGAGCAATTTCATTCTCCAGGCTGTCCAGACTGGACCTCTCATGAGTGTTAAATTTGCATTTCTTTACAAAATACTCTCTCTATATTATTTTTGAATATGCAATTACACGGCAAACACGCTTGTATTTCTCTTGATGACTGTATTTACAAGACCAGCATTTGTGATGCTTTTAAACCCAAGATTATTCAGTCTTCTAATTTTAGAGCTGTTTCTTTCTCCCCTCAATGCAAACCTGGTGTTACCAATTGAAAATTGGCCTTGGCTTGCAGAATTTTAAACAAATTGAGATCAATTTTTAAAAGTAAGGAAACTTGTTTTTCCCTTACATTGTTTTTCATGCACGTGTATTCTTCCGTGTGGACTCCCACTAACAGTATGCACATCACAGAATAAAGCTCCCCACAAGGTCCCAGCTTCCCCATGAAGAAACAGGGAGAGGCAAAGCAGGTCCCCTCAAGTAAGGATTACAATCAGCAGACTAGTAAAGAGGGGAACTTTCTGTGAGACTGATATCCTGTAGCAGTCTCCGTCTCGTTACAGATGTGGCTGTGGTAAAGAACAAGGTCAGACCTTTTCTTTGTGTTGGTCTTTTGCCAAAACAAATTTAGTGCCAGTGAGAGGCATCAGCTTCTAGTGTTGGAGAAATGTCTCTCTAGCCACAGGTGTTATGGGACGATCCTCTTGCTTTTGTTTTCTCCTCAGATCTCTCTCTCTCTCCCTCCTGCCCCCAAGTCTTGTTTTCAGTGAGATTTCTTCTTCCAGAGAGCTACCACCAGAGGCTATTGGGCTAAACCTCTTCATGCCAGATTACACGTGAATAATTCAAGCACCTTAGCAATCATCCACATCCCCAACAAGATTGTTGCCCAACTGAACTTACTCCTAGCTACCCTTTTTCCCGTCTTTTTTCTGTTTGCCCCTCTCCCTTTTGAAGGCAGACACCCATACTCGCTGCTCCTTGCACGACATCCCGCGGGGATGGCCGGCTGCTGCTGTGGATGTCTTGTGTGACTGAGCTGCTAACGAGAAATAGGTTACTGCAGAGCACACTGCCTTTGAGTTGTGCTCTCAGGTCAGGAGTGATTTCAGCAAGGGGGATTTCTGAGCAGGCTTGTTCGTGCCTCTTGCTCGAACACCTCGCAGCAGCAGGTCGGCAGGGACCTGCTCGGGGACCTTCCACGCGGAAAGCACTGGCCTCTATCAACTGAAATAAAAACCTCTCTGGTAATGGCCTACTGCTAGTGGTAGCTATTCTGTTCTGGAGCAGGAACGTGTGAAGTTGTAATCCTGGGCCGGGAAGCTCTGAACTTGAGGCCAATGATGGGAGAAATGTCTTTGTTTGCGGCCAGTTTCTGAAGAGGTAATTGGCAGATGATTATTGATTTCCAAGTAGTCTGCAGTGGTAAAAATTCTTTGCTCGAGCCATTCCTCAGTCTTCTGTGTGGACATTTCCATTTGTGACCTGTGACACTCCAGTGGAGGGGGATCTCTCGCCCCGTTTTTTTCATGTCTTCGCCATCAACGAGGCACCTCGCTCTGTGGAAAGCCTCTCTGCCCACGCGTTGCTTTTTCTCATTTGTAGATCACTGCCTCAGTAGGGTGCATTCTCTTGAAACAAGTATTGATTGTAAAGATAAAGTATGGGGAGGAACATTAAAAATTGTTTGGATAGGTCAGCTTATTAAGAGAATGTGGAGGCTTCCCATCCCTCCAGCACAGGACTGGCAGTAAAGCTAGCTCTTTTGGCTCTCTCAGTGACCTTCTAAGTGACTTTATCTAGCAAGGACAACAATTAACAGTAGCTTAGTCCAATGGGATTATCTTAGAGACTGATAAATTCATGTCATGTTTGCCTCTGAAAGGCCAGCACCAGCCTTTCCTTGCTGGATTGGGTATGAATGGGCACATGAAAGGTGAACTATTCTATATTCTATTACTTATCCCCTTGGGCAACAAAGTCATCCCCTGTAAAGCTGAACTTTAAATATGATAGTTATTAAGGCTTGTCCAGGCTTGAGATTTAGCTCATATAAATTCTGACAGGAACAAATGACTCTAAATTGTGACCAAACCTTTCTTTTTCCCCATTCCCTTGCCCTTCCAGGTCTGCAGTTTGAAGAGGAAACGGTGAATAAGAATAGCACAAGAAGATAAACAGCTACTTGGAAACAAAGTTTTCCAGCTCCCTTCCTAATGCAAAACTTTATAGCAATGTGCTGTGCTGCAGTTGAAGGCAATGTGGCTGTGACAGGTACTTTTCTATTTTAAAGTTGACTAAGAGCAGGTAACAAGTGGCGGGGGAGTGGAGCGTGTCAAGCTGTATATAGGGCTCAGTGGAGAAGATGGCAGAGCATAATGCAATTTCCTGGGTAAAAGAGCTATCAGATCATACACAAAAGCGTTGATGGAAAAGCAGGTTGACCAAAACAAATTACTAATACATATTAGGGAGTGGCTAGATCTGGGAATTTTTTCTGTCTCTTATTGATGGGCAAGCCGTTTCCTCACTTTGTCCCTGTTCAGTTCTTCCTTTTTTTTTTTTTTTTTTTTCCTGTTCATGTGGCAAGCAAGAAAGAGCAGTTACTGTGGGTACTGCGAAGTTGAATTAATGTAAGGTCTGACTCCGTGTCATCTCATGGACTAAAAATCATGTCAGCTTCACCATCTGTTCTTTCAGTTTGAATGAAACCTACTGTATTCAGAATGGCAGAGAAAAAGTAAAGGCTGGGGTGGAAGACTGCTACCACTGAGTTTCAGGGTAGGAGGGATCGCTAACTCACCCCCCACCCACCCCAACTCATTTTTGTCAGGAAGCAGCAATGGTCAGGCAGTCTTTTCGTAGATTGGCATGGGCAAAGTTGGCAGAAAGCCCATGGCCACAGCAGTCTGCTGCTCAAGGCAGCTCTGCCTGGGTTGCATCCACCTAGAGCTGGCCGTGAAAATAGACCGCCGTTAAAGACAGCCCACATAGCACATTTGTCAGATCAATTAAATTAGCTTAAAAAGATCTCTTATGTTAAGTAGATGCAGCTTTCTTGCATATTCAAGGCCTGTTTTTCAAGGACTATGTGCAGCATCTAGCCTGTCGGGGCTCTGACCTCACTGGGGATCTCGAAGCAGTATCAGGAGCTGACTAAATAGAGTTTTATTTAGGGTGAAACAACATGTCCTTTGACTTAAGATAATGGTACTCTGCGAAGCTGCATGAGTCTGTTATTAGCAAATGGTCCCTGTAAAAATACTCAGTGATGTTGCAGAGCGAAAGAGGATAAAACCAAACTGTCTTGTGCCATGTGATAAAACCTTTTGCATACGGTTATACTACTATCCTTTGCCCTTATAATGCCTTTCACAGAAGGATCTTGAGACATTTTCCAGACGTTAGTTAATTAATCTCCATAACATCCCTGTGAATTAGGTGACTTATCTACTATTTTACAGACGGGTGAACTGAGGCGCGTAGAGGTTAAGTGTCTTTCCTGAAGTTAAACAGTGAATTAGAGGGAAATGCTGGGAGTAAAATGAAGGGCCACAATTGTGTTTAACAGCCATGTTCTTTCATCAACACTCCGGTTAGCCAAGAAAACTACCTCCCTCTCTAGACCGCGTCCTGTTTAAAAGGAAGGTGGTCAAGTTCAAATATTTCTGTGGGTGTTTGCAAAACATTAGCTCATTAGTAAGTATTTTACTTGTAGTTTAAATATGTGACATGGATTCTTGGGTATTAAGTGAAAGATTGTACTATGTAAAACAGTGGTTTCTTATTTGAAGCTAATTAAATCCTTCTCACAGGGGAATGAAACTGTGTTTAAAGACACCAACTGCATGTGTATGTTTTCCCGAAAAAGCATGAACACCTCAAACTGAAATGTGTATTTTTAAATGGCTTCCAAGCTTGGCACTATAGGCTCTCTTGCACCTCAGAGAAATTGATTTTCTGCAAATGTTCAGCAGATTCTTTGATCATACTTTTTTTTTTATCGAAAAAAAAAAAAAAAAAGGAACTACTGAACTGCTTTGTATTTAAGCAGACATACTGGAAGCTTGAGAATGCATAATTCATATTTGCAAATGTTGACAACTTGGGGAAAAGAGGTAGGTATTCAATACCTGTCCCACATGGTATAGCCTGTCCGAATGAATATATACAATAGGAAGGGTAGCAGTCTTGTAGAGATATAGCTGCCACCTGTGTTTTGGCAAGCACCATATTTACTGGCATAAAGCCCATTCATCTTTGAAATGCTCCAGCTGCTGATGATCTGTTCTATTTTAATAAGGTGTCTCCAGATGTTTATGAAGAACCAGCGCAAAGGAGATGATCTATTTGACAGGCAGAACGTGAGTATGGGCTTCACAAATACTCCATTGTGACTTTCATGATTAATATTGACACGTTGAATTTGGCAGCTCTTACCGAAGCAATCTACTGCCAGATGGTGAAAGAATGGAAGGGGGCTGGAAGGAGAGGCAGAGAGACTTTCCACCTGCTGCTACCCAGTCAGTAGTCACAGTGCCTGGCACAGCTAGGGATGACGAGGAGGCTGGAGGGTAGTAGTTCTGTACGATGGGCTGGGAGGGATGCACGTTCTGGTCCTGCATCCCTCCTTTTGTCGATGACAAACCTAGGATAGGTCATCAGCTCTTCTCCCACAAGGGAAACAAGCATCCATGGCCTCCTTCCAACCCACAACAAATTACCTTTGTTCTTCCAATTAATTTAGCCTTCTGCTTAGTGTGCAGCAAACGTATAATTAGCTCCAGGAAGACAGAAATGTTATTTCAAAAAACTGTTTGAAATATCCCAAAGAGGCATTCCAGCAGGCTTTACCCAGTATTCCTCTATCTCCGTTCCCACTTTAATTACCAATGAGCCTCCTTGTTTAATGCTATTTTATGGAGCTGCTCTTTCTTTCTCTGCTGCTATTAGAAAGTTGCTGGTGTGGAAAAATCATGGAAAGTGTCATGAGAAGAATCATGGCAGAATGAGCTCGTTTTGAAAATCACTATTCAAAACTAGATGGAGGCTTATGGGTTTTTGTTTGTTTTTGGTTGTATTTATTATTTTTTGAGTCTGACAGAAATAAATTATCAGCAGAAGAATGCTGAATCTTCCATTCTTTCCTCTTTTTGCCTGGGGAAATGGGACCAGAGTTATGGGTGAAACATCACCTCTCTTGACTGTGTAGTCTCTTATGAGAGTGGAACAGCACAGGCATAAAAGTACAACATAAATTTGACTTTCACTGTAGTCCGAAATTGTGCTTATCCTGCATTTGTCAAGATGGGGTTTGAAATTCAAGTGAATATAAGAAGAGAGAGTTTTCATCCATAAGTGAGATAACAATGTGATCTGTGGCTTTCACCTCTGGATTCCCTGCCTCACCATCCCTAGAGACATGGGTTTTTAATATCCTGAACTGTCACCTGAGCTGGAGGAGGACACCAATAATGCAGCCATCCACCCCATCTCGTGCACGGTGCCAGCTTGCAGGAACGAAAAGATTTATTTCTTCACACCTAGTGTATGTTCATTCTGATTCTACCTTACTGAAGTGAGTTGTTTCTGATTTTTGCTGGGGTAATAAAAGAGAATAGGATTTTTGCAGAGAAGCACAAATGCTACAGATTCTTGTTTTGCCTGAAAAGAAGTTTGAGCCTTCTACACCTTTTTTTTTTTTTTTTTTTTTTTAGGGGAAAGTAGGTCAGAAATGCCGTTTCCTATTTGGTCACCAACACAATCTCTTGCTAAAATTCTGACCCATTTCTGTTTTTCAGACACAGGCCTTACAATAAGTAAAATAACTTCAGATTCTTGTATTGCTTGTGTTTAGTTTTGCAATACCTTCCTATCCCTATTGTATATTGTATCCCTATAATGCTCTATATGTATGCCCATGTGATTTTATCAGTAGTTGATATGCAGCCTATATGCTGGGTAGAAATACTGCAGTCAGCAGTGACTGAAGACTGGAAGTCAAGGATACCATTCTGTCCAGTTTCAACTGTATGGGGAATTTGGCTGTAGTCTGACCCCACACTGCAATAAGAGGTCACGATCCCAAAGGTGCTGGTATCGGAATGTGTCAATATGTCATTTTTTAGCTGAAGTCAGAAAATAACTTTCCTTAGCAAAGAAAGATCTGAAGAAAAGGAGACTGGCTGTGAAAAATTGAAGGGCCATGTCCCCTCTTGCTTAATTATATAACTTGGAAAGTTCCTCCCCTGAACCTAAGCAAAATATCTTTATTGTCTGAGGTGTTTCTCCATCCCCAGTGGATTACCCAAGTGTGATACTTACACACACAGAAATCTTCCAACACCAGCTGGAATACAATTCACTGCTGGATTGGGAACTGGCACTGAAATGACCAAGGAGTTCAGGACAGGAAATGAATGATGCCATTATGCCCAATTTCAACTTCACAGCAATTTTGGGAGGCAGAATGTCAATACCCAATCTACAACCAGGTCATTGGGCTATCAAGCCTGGAGTTGAAAAGCACCCTGGATCCTGCCATCTGTTAAGGCCTATCAGTGGCACTTAGTGCCACGGTATCTGAGCATCTAATGACTACAAGGAGTAAGGATCTCAGCTGTACTTCTCATC